>NC_142884.1:22088946-22291446 GCF_051225735.1 Oryctolagus cuniculus
CAAGCATGATCCTAACTGCCATGTCAAACAGCCCCAGAGTGAGATTTCTGATCTGAGGTCTTTCTTCTTGCTTAATACAAGCTTGATATCTGTAAAATTGCCTTTTAGGACTGCTTTGACCACATCCCGTACATTTTGGTAGGTTGTATTTTCATTTTACCTCTATTTTATGGCTTCTTTTGTGATGTTTTTCTTTGATATACTGATTATGTTATTTAATTTTTACAAAGTTATGAGTTTTCTAGTTTTCCCTTTGCTCTTTTTTTCTTTTTGTTTCTTTCTTTTCCTTTTCTTTTTTCTTTCTTTCTCTCTTTCTCTCTTTCTTTCTCTCTCTCTCTCTCTCTCTTTCTCTCTTTCTTTCTTTCTGACAGGCAGAGTTACAGAGAGACAGAGAGAAAGGTCTTCCTTCTGTTGCTTCACTCACCAAATGGCCGCTACGGCCAGTGCTGTGCCGATCCAAAGCCAGGAGCCAGGTGCTTCCTCCTGGTCTCCCATGCAGGTGCAGGGCCCAAGGACCTGGGCCACCCTCCACTGCACTCCTGGGCCACAGCAGAGAGCTGGATTGGAAGAGCAACCGGGACTAGAACCCAGCACCTCAACCAGGACTAGAGCCTAGGGTGCTGGCGCTGCAGGCAGAGGATTAGCCTAGTGAGCCGCAGCGCCAGCCTGCTCTTTTTTTTTCTAGCTTTATCCTGTTGAGGTCAGCGAAGAGACTGTGTATTAAACTGATTTTTAATGTCTATTCATTCTTGGGATGAGCAGAAGCACGGTTGTGGTGAAGGTAAGACTTCACCAGGTGTTCAGGTGTTGTTTTAGCTATTCGCCTTTTTTTTTTTTTTTTTTTTGCTAAAGTTTGGGCTTTCTCATCACTCTTGCAAGCACATGTTATCTTTGGTCCTTTGGAAAGACAACAAGTAAAATTCCTTGAATATCCCAAACAAACTATTGCTATGATTTTCTCTTGACTGGTCTGCTTTTGTCTTTTTTTTTAATCTATATTTTAGTTTTCTGAGCCCTGTACTAAAACTCACAATTTTCATGTGGGGAAATTAGTTACATGAAGCAATTCAAAGATGGTGCCCAGAGGAAGTAAGGTGGGTGAAATCCAAAGTTGTTTACCACCAAAGCTAATTGGCCATGCAACATCAGGGGAGGTAACAAAACTAGTAACAAGTGTATAGACATATGGCTGGTTCTATAGAAATCGCCCCGTAAAATGACCGTTTAAGTGATTGGTTGGTCCTTAGCCCTGCCCCAGTGACTCTGCAGTTTTGTGCTATAAAAGGCTCTGTTACGTGTGAAATAAACGAGTTCTTGCTAGACTTGGCTCCCAGCTGCGTCTGATTGTCTCCAGGATCAGGAGGCTGGGGAACAGGTGAGTGGCTCACTTACATTTCCTCGGACCCAGTCCATCCTGTACGGGTGGACTAAGACCCTGCATTTCATACTCAGACCATCACAACCCATGCCCATGGGAATCTCTGGCTATTTTGTGTCTTTGAAAAGATCCTAATTTTTTTAAAGAATCATTGCTCTCTGTCCCAAGCTGTTCCACAATCACCTGTAATCACCTCTGTCCATTCCTGGAAGTAGTCATTTCTCCAGAAAGTCTTGGCTAATTTTGGGAAGAATGCTATTGAAGGAAGAATGTTACAGACTGAGTATGTCTCCTCCAGATGCATACGCTGAAGCCCCAATCCTCAACGTGATGCCATTTGAAGGTGAGACACTTGGGGGATGATTAGGTTTAGATGAAGTCGTGAGGGTAGAATCCCCACAAGGAGACTGCTGTGCTTTCAAGAGCAGAGGGCGACATCTCTCTTCATAAAGCAACAGAGATAAAAATGAATCAGGTAAAATGTTATCAAAGACGGTGGCAATTTTGCTCTCCTTTCCACTTTCCTCTATGTTGAAATGTTCATAGGAAAAAAGTCAAGAAAGGAATGTTTAAAGGAGTAGTTGGCTTTGCTACTGTATTACTGACTTCCAATTTCTATTTAACTTCGGACAGTGTAGATCACAGGCTGTTGACATTTTCACACACATTAAAAGTGAGTATCTTTCAAAAACTTGATTCAGTTTAAGAGGTAATTTCCACATGAATATCCTCTCCTGTTCCTTTCCTTCTACAAAATTTTATCAGAAAGATTCACCTACAGTTCTAAACTGGACAAAGGGAGGCATTGCTAGACTAACTACATCTGTAGGGTTTTACGATCAAAGTTTCACTAACAGGTAGAAAAAATAATGAAACTAAGATTACGGAGCAAAGAATGCAAGTTCTATTAATCATCATTTTGAAAACAATACCCCATAGTGGTAAGCACACTGGCTCTCCTGTTTGTTAACTATGCTGGTCCCCTGTTGATATCTAAGTATAAAACTTCATGCTTTCAACATTGTGAACATTAAATAATGTTTATTATCTTTCCCAAAAAGTTCACTGGTATGATTATTCTAATACTTTAAACACAAGAATGACAAATGAAGCCTTATTTTCTGAATTACATTATAAATTCTCTAATTCAGACAGGCCCTAACTTACAATGGTTTGAGTTTTGATTCTTTGGCTTTTTGATTATGTGAACTGATAATGTATTCAGTAGAAACCACACTGTAAACTTTACTCTTTTTGGTAAATTACATGAGATATTCAATATTTTATTATAAAATGGACTTTGTGTTAGATAACTTTTCCCAGGTGTAGCCTACTATAAATGTTCTGAATATGCTTCAGACAGACTAGGCTAAGTTATGATATTCAGCAGGTTATGTGTGTTGTATTAAGTGCATTTTCAATGTCTGACATTTTCAACACATGATGGCTTTATACTGATAGAATCCCACTGCAAGTCAAGGGGCATCTGTATCAGAAAAATGAAAATATCTCTGGAAATCTACCAACAATTTTTGCATTTTGAGTTTTTCTTACCAGCATGAGTTCTCAGATGCTGAACAATGAGCCGCACATGAAAGACTCCACATTCCCACGACTGAAAGTCTTTCTACATTCCTCTCCTGCATATGGTTTCTCTCTAGTGTGAATTCTCAGATGCTGAACAAGCTATGCACCAGTGCTGAAGGCCTTGCCACATTCCTTACCCTCATAGGGTTTCTCGCCAGTACGAAGTCTTTTGTGTTGAACAAGGTATGGAGAACAGCTAATGGCTTTCCCACATTCCTCACATTCATAGGGTTTCTCACCATTATGGATCCTTTGGTGTTGAACAGGGTATGAGCTACTACAAAAAGCTTTTCCACATTCTCTTCACATGGCTTCTCACCAGTATGGATACTTCGGTAAGTAAGTTGTCCAGACACAGAAAAGGCCTTTCCACATCCCTCACACTCACAGGGCTTCTCACCAGAGTGAATTCTGTCATGTTGAACACCATATGAAAAGGTACTAAAGGCCTTTGAACATTCCTTACACCCAAACTGTTTCCACTAGTGTGAGTATTCTGATGCTGAATAAGTCTCCCATAGGCTATAAGAGCTTTCCCACATTCTTTACCTTCATAGGGTTTCTCACCAATATGGATCCTTTGGTGTTGAACAAAGTATGAGCTACTACAAAGCTTTTCCACATTTTCTACACACAGGTGGCTTCTTACCAGTATGAGTACTCTTGATGTACAATACGTTGATGGCTGCTGAGAAAGGCCTTCCAACATCCCTTATGTTCATGTGGTTACTCGCTAGCATGCCTTCTCCCATGTTTAACACAGGCTGAGCCTTGACTAGAGGCCTTCCCACATTCTTTACATTCATACTTTTCTTAACAGTGTGAGTTCTCTGATGTTGAACAAGATATGAAGAAGCACTAAAGCCCTTCCCACATGCCTTCCATTTACATGGTTTCTCACCCAGATACAACTTCTGATGTATGACACATTGATGTTCACTACTAAAGTCCCTCCCACATTCTTCCTGTTTTTCCTGGGTATGTGTTCTGCCATGTTGAACAAATGCTGAGCCTTGACAAAAAGTCTTCCCACATCCCTGTATCCAAATGGTCTTTCTCTGTTAAGAATACTCTGTTGTAGAGCAAAAGATGTACAATTTTTATAAGTGGACATTTCGTCATAATTGGTTATCTCACATTTCAATTGCAAATCTGAAAGCAAATTAAAATTTTTTTTGTTTTCCTATGTAGAACAAATAGATTCCTATGGAAGAAAAAAGACAAAATACCATAATACTAAAATATAGTTGTGATAGTCAAAAAAGGAGGAATGAAGAGATTAATGAGAGTTTATATAAACTAAGGCTGGTTATTAGTGAAACAGGTGTCACTTTATTTGAAGAGCTAATTAAAACATTGACATTCAAGCACCCCCCAGACCCCCTGAACCAGAATACACAGCAAATGAATGTTCCTGTGCATCTATTTTTTTAAAAAAGCATTTTACTGAAATATAATAAACATACCAAGAAATGCATGTAAGTTTACAGATGAGTTCTTTGTTCTCTGCTCACACTCCTAGCCAACACCCAAGAACAAAACATTACTAGCACCCCAAAGAGTCCTATCTTTCTTTTAATGTGGGAAAGAAGAGTATATTGTCATTCACATGGTATGATTAAGTGAAACAATATTTATAACTTATTGCCAAATTATATGACATCCACATAATTTTTATACTATTATATTAACTATCACAAATAGGAAAAAAATCTGTGATATTTATCTTTTGGGTTTGGCTTATTTCACTTAGCACACTGATTTCCAGTTGTATTCATTCTGTTGTAGATATATTTCATTTTTTTAATACTAAGTAATATTTCATCATGGATATATACATTTGGTATATAGGTATATGTGTGTGTGTGTGCGTGTGTGTGTGTATGGGTGGATATGTCTGCCCATCAGCTGATGGACATCTAGGTTGATTCCAAATGTTAGCTATTGTGAGTTGAACTGCTATTAACACAAGAGTGCAGGCAATTCTTTCATATGCTGATTTCATTTATTTTGGATATATTCCAAAGAGTGAAATAGCTGGGTCATATGGAAGATTTATTTTTATTTTCTGAGGAATCTCCATACCGTTTAACTGGCATTCCCATCAACGTATTAGGGTACCTTTTTCTCTACATCCTCACCATCACTTATTGTTTGTTAATTTCTCTATGTAAGACATTATACCTGGGGTGAGGTGAAACTTCATTGTGGTTTTGATTTGCATTTCCTAGATGGCTAGTGATCCTGAGCATTTTTTCACTTGTCTGTTGCTATCTGCATTTTATCCTTTGAAAAATGCCTGCTCATATCCTTTGCCCATTTCTTAGCAGGTTGTTTTGTTGTTGTTGGGCTTCTTGAGCTCCTTATGTCATCTGTATGTTTTTAATCCTTTATTGAATGCATAGTTTGCAAATATTTTCTCCCATTCTGTCAGTTGCCTCTTCACTTTGTTATTTGTTTCCTTTGCTGTGCAGAAGCTTTTTAGCCTGATGGAATCCCATTTGTCAATTTTTGTTTTCATGGCCTGTGTTTCTGGAGTCTTATCCAAGAAGTCTTTGCCTAGGCCAATGTCTTAGAGCAGTTCACCTATGTCTTCCTCTAGTAATTTAATGGTTTCAGGTCTTAAGTTTAGATCCTGGATCCATTGAGTTGAATTTTGTATGTGGTTTAAGGTAGGGATCTTGTTTCAAACTTCTGCGTGTGGAAATCCAGTTTTCCCAACACCACTTATTGAAGAGACTATCATTTATACAGGAAATGATTTTAGCTAGTTTGCCAAAGATGAGTTTGTTGTAGATATAGATATGTGGATTCATGTCTGGGGTTTCTATTCTGTTCCATTAGTCTACAGGTCTACCTGTGCATCAAATTTTTAACATCTGTAACAAATGCTTCTGACACAGATGAAATTTTCACTTGTGTAACCTGTATTTCATCCCTCCATCCCCTCCTCCACATTTCTCTCTGTACTTAAATTAAAATCCATCTAACTTTTTATAAATAATGTGGTCCTTGCTTACCTATCAGGCCTCATGCCAAGCCACATTTCTCTTGGTTCCTATTCACATCACTTCCCCTTTCAGCACCTAGAATGTATCACAAGCTTTCTCATCTTTTGGTTCCATGTGTAGGTGGTATCATTTCCCAGAAAGCCTTTGGCATGGGTTCTTTGCAGACCAGATCTTTCTCGTCCTATACATGTTTAAGGTAAAATGTCATTGCACCAAGAATGTTGTAAGCTGCTGGCTTTGTCTAAGAACATTCATTTCTTTATATTCTGTTCCTATTACTTCATTTCTTTGCTTTCCCACTGGCTTTCAGTATATAAATAGCAATATATTCTTCATTTATTTCTCCCAAACTCCCTGTACTAGACATTATTTTGGCTCTCATGCCCTTTGCCCACTTGCTAAGCCAGTGAATATGTTGTATCACATGGCAAAGAAATACTTATCAGTTGATTTATGATAGGGACTGGATCACTCCAGATGGGCCCTCAAAGCAGAGCTTTTTCCTTGCTGGGGGTGCAAGAAGTCAGAGAGATTTAGCAGAAGGGAAGTCAGGATAGTCACAGCATGAGAAGGATGGCTCCTGCCAGACAGAGATAAATTCTGCCAGTAACCGGTGAGCTCGGAAGAGGACCCTGAGCCCCAAAGAACAGGAGCTATGGTTGATATCAGTTTTTTCTCCACATATTTACTTAATTAACTTATCAGAAAGGCAGAGTGACAGGCAGAAGGGGAGGAACACAGATCTTCTATCCACTGGTTCACTCCCTAAATGGCTGCTACAGCCAGGTCTGGGCCAGGCCAAAGACAGGAGCCAGTGACTCCAGCTGGGTTTCCCACATGGGTAGCAGGGTCCCAAGCAATTGGGCCACTCTCTGCTGCCTTCCTATGCATATTAATGGAATTGAATCAGAAGTGAGCAGCTGGGACTTGAAGCTCCAATATGGGATGCTTGTATAACAAGCAGCAGCTCAACATGTACGCCACAATGCCAGCTGAGTTGATATCTTGACTTGGCTATGCTGCACTGGACTTCTACTCTATAGAACTACAATTGAGGGTGGTTTTAAGCTACTAAGTCTATGATGTAGTCTATGATAGTTTATTACAAGCATAGTTTGTTACAAGCAGTACACATTAATACATTCTTCAAGAGTGGGCCCAACCCATGTCAATCAACACAAAACTATAACCCATTGATATACAGAAGGAATTGGCTGATAACAAGCAACAAACAAAATCATTGGACAAAATAAGTTAAATCAGGATGCTAAAGGGCAATCATTGTCAATCCACTAATATGAATGAGGGAATCCTTGAAACAATGTCTAGAGTGAGACAGAGAAGGTACAGGTAAAGTTCAGATATCTTGTGCCAAAAAGGAAGGAAAATATCAGATTCATGGGTTCCTAAACTCTTCAAATTATATTAATTAAATATGTACAGCTTTTTGTATGTCAGTCATAGCTCAACAAAGTGGGTAAAAAAATTGGGATGGATATTTGGCGAAGCGGTAAGACACCACTTTGCAATGTCCACACCCTGTATCAGAACACCTGAGTTCTAGTACCAGCTCCACTTCCAATTCTAGCTTCTTGCTAATGTACACTGTGGGAGGCAGCAGGTGATGGCCCAAGTCGTTGGGTCTCTGCCACCGAGCTGGGAATCTGACGGAGTTCCATAACTGGCCTAAAAGTCATCTTAAGAATGGGAGTAAGAGTTGGCGAATTACTTCATCTTTGTAAATATACACTGAACCAAATGTCTCAGCTTGGTCTAATTCTGTCAATCTAAGAAAATACTTTCACATTGTTATTTGGTATCCCTTTCTCAACACTTCTTCCTGCTTTTTTTAAAAAAAAGATTTATTTATTTATATGAAAGTCAGAGTTACACAGAGAGAGGAGAGGCAGAGAGAGAGAGGTCTTCCATCCGCTGGTTCACTCCCCAGTTGGCTGAAACAGCTGGAGCTGCGCCAATCCGAAGCCAGGAGCCAGGTCTTTCACATGGGTGCAGGGGCCCAAGGACTTGGGCCATCTTCTACTGCTTTCCCAGGCCATAGCAGAGAGCTGGATCGGACATGGATTAGTGGGGACTCGAACTGGTGCCCCTGCTTTTTTTTTTTTTTTAAGATTATTTATTTATTTGAAAGGCACAGTAATAGAGAGAGGAAAGAGAGAAAGCATTCATTCCCTGATTCACTCCCCAAATGGCTACAATGGCCAAAGCCTGGAACTTGGAACTCCATCCAGGGTCTCCCATGTAGGGGGCAGGGCCCAAAAACTTGGACTATGATCCACTGCTTTCCCAGGCACATCAGCAGGGAGCTAGATCAGAAGCAGAACAGCTGGAACGCAAACTGGCACTTTGACATGAGATCTCATCTTATTAACAAGGTGATCAGTCATCTTATCAGGTCCCTGGGGAATTCCAAATCGTCTGACGTGTGGTCCAATGAAGCCATCAGATGAAGCCCATGGCTCTTAACTCCCCAGCCACAGACTGCCCGGGGAGCTTAAACAATTTTCTAGGACATTTCACTCCTTCACTGCCCTATGGTAGCCCCCCGGCAAGACATCCCGCATCGTACCTGCTCCGTAATTTACTCAATGAATGCATGAACTCCAGTTAGAAAAAAACAGTCTCATAAGGAGGAAACAGGTACTTGGCATCATTCCTCCAAACAGGAGGAATTCAAGAGGTAGGTGATTAGATGGTGCCGTCTTAGGCAGAACACTTCAGGCTAATTCATGAAAAATACTTATGTAACCTACAAATCCCAGCATGTCAAGGAGAAACACCGACTTACGTGAGCCATGCCTTTAGGAACGTGAGAACCAATCCGTCTCTGTTGGAGTTCTATCAGACTCTGGGAAACCCAAGCTGGGAGAAGAAAAGGAGGCTTCGATGTCCACAGATGACGGAAGCCAATAAACCTTCTTGTCCCTCCCTGTCAGCCTCCTTACAGGCTACGACCACCTGCAGACAAAATTTGGGAAGAGTGGGGGGGTCGAAGCCCACGGAACCCAGCTGCTCACAGCTGCACGCAGGGCAGACCTCTTCCTGGAGGCAGAATCACAAACGCCTGCAGGGTTCCGGCCAGGCCCCTCTGGAGGAGGCTGACGCCTGCAGGGTTCCGGCCAGGCCCCCCTGGAGGAGGCTGATCTACGTCTGACACTGGGCTCCATGGCTCTCCTTGACAGATTCTCCTCGTTCCACCCTCACACTCTGGATGTTGAAAAACAGTCCATATCACCCAAGCCAGAACTTTTTTCATGGTGCCAGGAGAGGGTGAGGTCAGCCAAGACAGGACAAGTAGAGAAAATAGAAGAACTCGATCAGGCTCGATTTTCTCATCACTAATACAGGGTTAAGAACACCACTCACTACATATGGTTCTCTTGAAGAGTAAGAAAACCCACAGAAAACACTTAATAGAAGAATTGTATAACATGAGCTAGCTGTTATTATTGAAGTTATTATATGAAGAACATTACATGCCCTTTATTTCATTTTTACAAAAGAAGAACGTTGTTTCTATTCTTTGTGGACACATCTCTCTGGCATGCTTTATTATAATTTTAAGCACAAAATTTAGAAAGCAGCCTTAAGAATATCATTCTACAGGGCTGACACTGTGGTGTAGTGGGTAAAGTCGCCTCCTGCAGTGCCAGCATCTTGTATAAGGTGCCAGTTTGAGTCCCAGCTGCTCCACTTCCGATCCAGCTCTCTGCGATGGCCTGGGAAAGCAGTGGAAGATGGCTCAAGTGCTTGGGACCCTGCACCCACAGAGACCCCAAAGAAGCTCCTGGCTTTGGATCGGCTCCGCTCCAGCCATTGCAGCCATTTGGGGAGTGAACCAGTGGATGGAAGACCTTTTTTTTTTCTCTCTCTCTGCCTCTCTCTAACTCTGCCTTTCAAATAAATAATTTTTTAAAAAATCATTCTTAAAAAAAAGCAGAAAAGACTGACACTTGAATTGACACTTGAATTTCTCCCACACTAAAGAGGCCCCACTCTGATATGATGGCTGGAAATATCAAAGCTTGTCACTGGGAAAGTAATTTGTACGACAGGTCTTTGGAAGTCCTTTTACCTGCACTAACAGCTTTTACATAACACTGCTATAATCCTTAAGAGATAACAAAATTTTTCAATGATTTATTTATTTGAAAGGCAGAATGTCAGAAGGACAGAGAGAGGGAGAGGGAGAGGCAGAGAGAGAAAGAGATCTTCCACCTATTGGTTCACTCTTCAAATGGTGGCAACAGCCAGGTCTGAGCCAGACCAAAGCCAGGAACCAGGAATTCCATCCATCCGGGTCTCCCATACAGATGGCAGGGGCCCAAGCACTCGGACCATCTTCTGCTACTTTTGCAGGTGCAGCAGGTACTCCAACACAGGACGTCAGCATCGCAAGTGGTGGCCTAGCCTGCTGAGCCACGCCAGCCTCGAGGGTCTTTTTCAGACTACAGGAGGCTCAGGGCGTGCTCTTCTCTTCCTGGAGCACGCATGCGCAGGGTATGAAGTCCACAGCCTCCTTTTTAAACTAAGAATTAAGAGTCTTTTGCTTCCTAACATAAGTGGTTAGCGTGAATCTATTCTAGACACAAAACAGAACCCTAGTCACAAGCTAGCAAGAAAGAGGGAGAGAATGCATCCCTAAATAACTATTCTATCTTCAGGTTACTCATTTTTTTCACAAGTCTGTATTAACTCTGCCTTCAGAAATTTCATATGCACATCCATTAACTGTACTTTATCAATATAATTAGGCTCATTCACTAACAAGAGTCTTCTCTGGAAGACATAACTCTGGCTAAGTGGTGGTTATAGACTAAGAGAATGAATGCAAAGTGGACGGAATCTTGCCTACGGAAAAGATGCTCACAAACTTGCCAAACCCCTGTTCTCCTTCACTAAATAACCAAAATATTGCCCACAAGAACCTTGCAAAATATCTTAGAAAAATCTCATATTAGATGGGATTCCTAAAGAACTTAAACACTTCTTGACTACCCCTGCCCGTAACTGTGCACATCTCGGGCTCACACGGGTACCCCTTCTCAGGACTAACCCTATTCCCCGCCCACCAGTCCATCACGTGAGCGTCCCTGACCTAGCCAGCTGCACGGTCTTGAGCTCTGATCGTGCGCACGGCCATTCCCAGCACAGCCTCACATCCAGAACCAACGGGAGAGAAAGGGAGCCGGGCGCTGCTTCCCCAAGCTCCCAGCCTGGCAGGAGGCGCAGTCTCCGCGGGGAGGTCCCTTGAAGACCCCTCTGGCTCAGAAAGGTCAGCAGCGGTCAGCACGGTGCCGGGACACCGCATCCCGCAGCCCGAGGCCACCCAGACCGGCTCCCTGCTGGCGCACCCCTGGGAGGCAGCGCGGGCTCCAGGCTCCGGCCTGGCCCACACCTGGCCGTTGAGGGCATCTGGGGAGCGCGCCCGCGGAAGGGGGACCTGTCTGTCTCCCTCGCTCTCTCAAATACAGGAGTGACTGGATAAACACACACACACACGACAGAGAACTCGTGCAATCGTAGTTCTGCGTCTCCTGCGGGAGAACATCACCGGAAGGCTTGGTAACCGCCCCGGCGCGGGCCCACTGCCCGGTGCGGACCCGCGCGGCGGCTGGAAGCCGAGCCCGAGGCCTAGGTCACGGCGGCACCTCCACAGCTAACGGACTCAGGGGCACCCAGTCCTCGCGGGCACGCGCACGAGCGCACGCAACGACCCCCGCGCCTGAGACCCCGCCAGAGCCCACGGAGCCTCCCTGCCCTCGCGCTCGCCGCCTGTTAGGGTCCGGGTCCCGCGCCGGCGCACGTCCGCAGAGGTCCCCCAGTTCCTCCCATTATTGTTGTCGTCTTCACTCAAGCCCTGGTTACCCCGTGGGGTTGGTCGGAGTCTGCAAAGCCCTTCCCCAGAGAACACGCACTGCCTTAGCC
Source organism: Oryctolagus cuniculus (assembly GCF_051225735.1). NCBI lineage: Eukaryota > Metazoa > Chordata > Mammalia > Lagomorpha > Leporidae > Oryctolagus > Oryctolagus cuniculus. The sequence continues at coordinate 22,100,869 of NC_142884.1, forward strand.
TAAACTCGCTGCTGGCTGGGCTACGGTAACGAAAAACTGGCAGTGGGATCCGGGGTCCTGGTTGTCCCCGGTGGCCTCTGGGAAATGTAGTCCAAGCTAAATTGGCCTGGCCTCAGTGGCCTTTGGGAAATGTAGTCCAGAGGCGTAAAATGGCCGCGCAAGGACTGCCCACCTGGCGCCCTGGGGACTGGGAGTGCGCAGGCGCAGGAGCGCGCTGGCCGCAGAACCAGGAGCTGGGAGATGACAAAAAAACCTGTAGTAGGTACTAAAATGTTTCCTGACGTTAACGTGAAAATATGGTAGCTATTCAAAATAACTTATATTATTCAATAAAATATTAATAGGCGTAAAGTAACCTGGTATTGCTAATGCTAGACTAAACATGTGAGGGAAATGTAGCCGCCCTCTGATAAAACGATTTAATTTTTGTTAGATATTAAAATTATAGGCTAGGGGCCGACGCTTTGGCGTAGCGGATTAACGCCCTGGCCTGAAGTGCCGACATCCCATATGGGCTCCGGTTCTAGTCCCGGCTGCTCCACTTCCAATCCAGCTCACTGCTATGGCCTGGGAAAGCAGAGGAAGATGGCCCAAGTGCTTGGCCCCTGCACCCACGTGGGAGACCTGGAAGAAGCTCCTGGCTCCTGGCTTCAGATCAGTGCGGCTCCGGCCATTGTGGCCAACTGGGGAGTGAACCAGCTGATGGAAGACCTTTCTCTCTCTCTCTCTCTCTCTGCCTCTCCTTTGCTCTCTGTGTAATTCTTTCAAGTAAATAAATAAATCTTTAAAAAATAAAATAAAATTATAAGCTATATTGTTGTGTGGTCTTAAGATTTTTCTTGAGGGGCTGGCGCTGGCATCTCATATGGACACCTGTTTGAATCCTGGCTGCTCCACTTCCTATACCGCTTCCTGCTATGGTCTGGGAAAGCAGTAGAAGATGGACCAAGTCCTTGGGCTCCTGCACCCGTGTGGGAGACCTGGAAGAAGCTCCTGGCTCCTGGCTTTGGATCAGTTCAGCTCCAGCCATTGCAGCCATCTGGGGAGTGAACCAGCAGATGGAAGCTCTCTCTCTGTCTCTCTCCCCCCCCCCCTTTGTAACTCTACCTCTCAAATGAATAAATGAAAAATATTAAAAATAATTTCCTTGAAAAAGAAAATAAATACAATCAGGCTAATTAAACAACTATTACCTAAATTTAAAAGACATGTATCTTTCTGTCCTACCATGCATTACAGTTTTGTTACTCTTCTTGATTACTTTTCCAGTAACATTTCTCTGAACTGCCTGGAGCTTTTACGGCGTAGTTCTTTTTGTTTATGTAGCAGTAAAGCTGAATTCAGGCAAATGTAAGATTCACTTTGCCTTCCAACCCAGCTTTTATTAAGCCCACATCACACTGTCTCCTGTTGTCAGCTCAATAACATTTGAGGACGGAATAGGATTCTGCTTGATGGTAGCAGCAGGCTTTGGCCTTGGAATTGATTCCCAGCTCTGCACGCGTGTCCATCCACTGTGTTCTGCAGGCTTTCCCAGGTACAGCGGCTGTGCACGTGCAGACTGCTCCTCTCCCTCTGAACTCCGTTAACCTGGAAACTACAGGGAGAGGGCTTGCTGCCTACTCCCTTCATGTTGATTTTGTAATTGGCCAGAAAATATTCTGGCTGCTTCTGCAAAGGCATTTTTTGGATAAGATTAACGTTGAAATCAGTGGTCTTTGAGTAAAGCACATTAACCTTTATGATTTGGGGTGGGCCATATCCAATCAGTTGAAGGATTTAATATAGACTTCTTCATGCAAGAAGGAATATTTAAAAAAAAAAAGATTTACTTATTTGAAAGAGTTACAGAGAGGCAGAGAGAAAGAGAGAGAGAAAGAGAGAGAGAGAGAGAGATCTTCCATCCGCTGGTTCACTCCTCAAATGGCCACAACAACTGGAGCTAAACTGATCCGAAGCCAGGAGCCAGGATCTTCTTCCACGTCTCCTGCATGGGTGCGGGGCCCAAGGACTTGGGCCATCTTCTGGAGTTTTCCCAGGCACATCAGTAGGGAGCTGGATCAGAAGTGGAGCAGCTAGGTCTAGAACTGGCACCCATATGGGATGCTGGCCCTGCAGGCTGCGGCTTAGCCCACTGCACCACAGTGCCGGCCCCGCCTTGTATTTTTAATATGTGTCCTTTTCTGTTTGAATGATGACACTACATTTTTTTTTTATTATTGCATTTGAATGGATTTTAGTCTTTTTTCAGAGATCCAGCCACTGGAGGGAGGAGCCTGTTGTGTATAAGATACTGTGCTCATCTGAAGCTGAAGGTAAACTCACAGGTGCTGAGGGGAACGGGAATGTCCTCTGTGCTGTTACTCTCACCCGCGGAACTTCACAGACCTGCGTAATGCCAGCACCCAGGACATCTGGGGAACGTGTAAACATGCCTCATGATCTCCCAGCTGACTTCCTGGTGCACCTCAGGTCCCTCCTGCGTTGGCTGTATCTTCAGTTTGGCACCGGTGATGGTTCCTGCACGGATCTGTCCTCACTGAATTGGAGAATAAATGACACCGTGACATAAAGTGACGCAGGGAGAGGCAGCTTCGGTCCTTTTCCTGTCGAGGAAAACATCTCTGCACAAACTAATAGAGATGAAGGCATCAGCAAGATTGGGTCACCTGGGCCGTGCTCCTTTACAGCACTTTGCAGAGAGTGACGGGGAAATTCGAAGGGGAAATGAAGATGCTCAGCCTGATCAGGCCACGGTAAGCAGCCGGGTCCCCATGTTGTTGTACCCGGATGTCCGGCAGTGGTGGTGCCAATTATACTGCTCAGTGCTTGGCAGCTAGCATTCCCCTCTCTTCCCCGCCCCCTCCTGCCCTTCCTGCCTCCCTCCCACTTCTCTCTCTCTCCCTCTCTCTCCCTCCCTCCTCTCCTCTTTCACCTACACATTCTTCCCGTTTTCCACACTCTCCCACTCTGCTTCGTAGGGCAGGCATGAGCTGTCCTCAGAAAGAACCCTCAGTATCTTGGGAAGCCTCTGTCTTAGGTGAGGCTTCTAGATGGTCTCCAGATAAAGGGAGGCCCCTGTCCTCCCAAAAGGAGGTGGCGACCACATCTATTAGCCCAGTAGCATCGAGTGCAAATATTTTCTTTTCTTTTTTTAGAATTATTTATTTATTTGAAAGTCAGAGTTACATAGAGAAGGAGAGGGAGAGAGAGAGAGAGAGAGAGAGAGAGAGAGGTCTTCCATCCACTGGTTCACTTCCCAGTTGGCCACAATGGCCGGAGCTGTGCTGATCTGAAGGCAGGAGCCAGGATCTTCTTCCAGGTCTCCCACATGTGTGCAGGGGCCCAAGGACTTGGGCCATCTTCTACTGCTTTCCCAGGCCATAGCAGAGAGCTGGATCAGAAGTGGAGCAGCCAGGACTCGAACCAGCGGCCATATGGGATGCCGGCACTGCAGGTTGGCAGCTTTACCCGCTACGTCACAGCGCCAGCCCCTCAAGTATTTTCAAATGCATCCACTGAAATACATCCCAGATCTCAAGGTGCAACTCGTTCTGTATCAGGTGCTGACTTCAGTGTGACAGACCTTCCAGGGCCGTGAATTGAATGCAGAATAGGAGTGCAGAAGCTCTACTGCATTATAACTGCACCTCGTCAGTAGTTTTCAGCGAAGCCTGCTCTCTTGCTGCAGGGTGAGAATACCTTAAACAAGGGAGCTTTCTGGCTTTGCTAACATTCTCAGAGTTCATTTATTTTAAAGTCTGACCATTTGTTTTCTTTAGGTATTCTATGGAGGTTACAGAAAACTAACCAATTATACAGTCCTTAAAGTTGCCATTTCTCATGTATTTTTCAAGTTCAAGAGCCTTTGTTGACACCGGCATTACCCCCATACATATGTAGCTCGTCTCATTCACCACAGGCGAGAGTTCCAGTAACTGTGATCCTGCAGCATATTGGGGGAAACCAACCCTGGACTGCAGCCAGCAAGTGGGCCCTTGTCCTCTGATGGATTGATGAGTGGTCTAATTCTATTTGTTTTTTAAATACTTATTTATTTGAAAGGCAGAGTTAGAGAAACAGAGAGAGAGAGAGAGAGAGAGAGAATCTTCCATCTACTGATTCACTCCCCAAATGGCCCAGTGGCCAAGGCTGGGTCTGGCTGAAGCCAGGAGCCTAGAACTCCATATGGGTCTCTAATGTGAGTGCTGGGGCCCAAGCACTTGGGCCATCTGTGGTATGGGAGACAGGGGTGGTGGGAGCACCAGTAAAGACCTCTTCACCTGGGCCCTGGGGAGAACACAGGCCCCACTTCTGGTGACCTTTAATGAAGCCAGGCCTGAGGACCCTGAGCCCTGCCACAGCAGAGCCACTAGGGATTGGCTGGCAGGCTTCTGTGATGTCACAGTCACTGAGATGCGCACTCTGGGCTGGGAGGCGACCAGAGGCCAGTAGTGCGTCTACTGCCCAACTGACCAGTTGGTAGTGTAGGCAGCAGGTGCATTTCAGAGAATCACATGGATTCGCGATGGAGGTGAGTGGCACTTGCTCTCTGCATGAGCTGTGGTGTGGGGAAGGTCCTGCCAGGGGGTGGCTCTGGTCTCCCACACTGGATTCCATGAGTGATGTGGTGGAGCTCTGAGTGCTGCCCCTGTGTGCAGAGCGTGTATACAGTTTTCTCATTCTTCCCGCTCTGCTGGTCACCAGTGTTGAATGGGCCTGGGTGTGAGTCCCTGTCTGGACATGGGTTCAAGACTAGGTGTCGGGTCAGCTGGTATCAGGTGGGCAGGGAGGCCGGCTCTGAGAGCCCCAGAGATGCGGGAGCTGGTAGCAGGCCAGGGAGCCCCGTAGACTTGGGCTCCCTGGAGGACACATGGATGCCAGCCTGGGGGAGGAGCGCCCTTTCCGAGGGCAGGGGAGGCAAGGTGGGGGCTGTCCTTCCCCAACCGTCCCTAGTCCCTGAGCTCTGCACAAGTCATCCTCCAGGGACCCAGACACCAGGTGCCCGCCTGCCTGGCTGTGTGGCAGTCCCCCCTCTGACCAGGGGGACAGCCCTCAGGGCAGCATTCCTGTGGGCTCCCCGGTGCTGGCTCCCATGTGCGTGTGTGTCTTACAGATTGGATATGAATGCCCTGAGGTCCCGGAGGGCCCAGGAGCGAGCAGCGCTCTTCAGACAATATGAGCAGGTACCGGCCAGGGTGCTGGGGGAGGAGGTGGGGCCCTGCCTCAAGGACTGTGCCTGTGAGAGCCAGACCCAGCCTCCCTGGGGACACGGGGGAGGGGGCAGGTGGACAGCTCCCCCAGTGACTTCTCATCCCGGGTCCCTCTCGGCTGCAGGGATGCCGAGGAGCGGCACTGTTGGTGCCCGAAGAAGAGGACGATGAGGGCGGCTGCCTCGTCCCAGACAGGCTTGGGTTCCTGCAGTGAGTCCTCCGCACCCCAGCTCACCCCAGGGCGGGACTGGGGTCAGAAACCCCAACATGAGGCGGCACACCTGTCCCCGGGTCCCGACCTTGAGCTCAGCTGTGGTCACAGGCAGGCACTGGTCAGCATTTGGGGGCAGGAGTCGGACGTGGAGGCTGTTCCCACAGATGTCGGGGAGAGAGGCCCCGTTGCTGGAGGGTGGGCTCCGGTGACCTGGAGGGATGGAGCCATCTCGGGCCATCTCTGGCATGACTCAGCAGCCCACCTTAGCACGGGGATGAGGGCTTCTGCCTCCATGTTGTGCCAGAACCTGGAGAATAAGTAGGAGCAGAGTGGTGGAGAGATGGTCAGGGTCTGGGCTGACAGAGGAGGGGGTAAGGTGGGGCGCATGACCTCAGGAGGCCAGGGCACGGGGGGAGGGTGGGCAGTGGGGGACCCTGAGGGGTGTGGGGGTCCCAGGTGCCTCGAGCCCCAGGTGCACACTCACAGCACTGAGCATCTCTCAGGAAGGCCACCCAGACTCGGTCAGTTCCAGGGTGACGTCCTGGGCAGAGCTGATGTGGGGATATAGCTGCCTCAGCCCTGGGCAGCCTGGCCCTGCTCAGGACAGCCACCCCACAACCGCTGTGGGGGGCTGCCACACACCCACGAAGGTGGACCTCTGAGAGGCCTGGAGCCCCCCACTGGCAGCAAGGGCCCCTGCCTGGCCCTAGGCTCCCTGTGCTCATGGTCACCAGCCCCTCCCTCCCCATCTCAGTCCCCTGGGCTGAGAGGATGAAGCTGGTCCTTCCCTGGCCCACTAGGGAGGTCGCGGTGCCTGTTGTGGTCCTGTCCTCACCTCTCCGCCTCCCTTGCTTTCCAGTGAGCAGAAGTTGCCCCAAGACAGCACCCCGGGGGCAAAGGTAAGGACAAGTCCTTGGCCATGGGCCAGTCATCTGGAAGCAGAGCTGGGCAGAGGGGGCACGTGGGGCTCGGCAGTGGTGAGTGGGAGCGCCATAAGGTCCTGCGATGCGGTACTTATACGGCACCTGCTGACATCTTACCACACTCACCTGTCCCAGAAGTGAGCCGCAGCTCAGGGGTGTCTGCTGTCGGCCGCCCTGACTCATTGGCATGGTTGGGAGTGACCTGGCTGGAGCTCAGGGGCTCTCCTTGACGAAGGGGCAGCTCGGGTCAGAGGCCAGGCCACCGATGCTCCCCCAGACAGAAGATCTGGGGCTCACGGTCTGTGCCTTTTCTGGCTCCTTCCATTTGAGCGCCCACAGAGCTCCTGAGCTGCATCCGAGGGCCCCTCTCAGAGCCCCAAGCTGGGCTCACGCCATCCTGTCTCGTTTTCCAGCGTAAACAGGAGGTAAGAAGGATCCAGAAGTGGATAAAGATGATCAAGAACCATAGTAAATACCGCGGCAGTGACAAGGTACCGTGGCGATGAGGGCCCCTCGGGAACACTGAGAGCTGAATTGGGGTTTGAGCAGTGCCCATTCCTGTGCCAGGCACCGCCTGCCTCTCAGATGCCCAGGGGCAACTGTCCAGTCCCTAGAGACACAGGTCATGGGCACACCTCCCCATACACACAGGACACTGTCCTGGTAGAAAATCTGAAGTCACTGCTGAAGACAATCCCGGATGCAGGGCAGGCGTGGTTCCAGGAGCCCTGTAGCGGCCACTCCGTACACGGCAGAGCCGGTGCCCCTGAGCCCTTGGCCCTCCAGTCACTGTGGGTCATAAGGCCCCCATCTGGGCAGATACTCCCTCTGCCAATACACAGGGAGCCCCTGGCTTCTCCCTCTGCTGTCTCACCCTGCGCTGCCTCCACGAGTGGCCACGTTCAGCACTCACCAGAGCCTCCTCTTTCCTGTAGTTTCAGCGCAGAATCTACAAAGGCATCCCTGCCCAGGTGCGCGGGAAGGTGTGGGCCGTGATGCTGGAGGTGGACAAGAGGAAGTCCCAGAACCCGGGCAAATACGCGGTACGGCTCTGCACTCAGCCCAAGGGGGCCCGGCCTGCTCGGGCCTGCTCAGGAGCCTGAGTCTCCGTGGAGGACCGTCCCTCACTGAGCCCTCGGGAGCCTCCTCCCCATCCTGCCTTCCTCTCCCTAGATCCTAGTCAGTGCCTCCTCCACGTCTCCTCAGACCCAGCTGGGACTGGACAGGTGTGTTTTGTGCCAGAGGCTTTAACCTGCTCTCTGCTGAGCTCACCTGGGCAGCTTGGCATACGGCCAGAAGAGAGGACTTGCTGGTCCCTGATGGGCGGGGGTCTCCCAGGATGAGATCACAATGGTGTGAGGTAGGGAGCCCCACAGGCTCTGTGCTAACATGGCCTGCCCGCAGCTGGCCGGCCCTCACCTAGGCCTGCCCACAGCTGGCCCTGCCTTCACATGGACTTGCAGCCCCTGGCATTGCCCTTGCCTGGAGAGGCCGCTCCAATGGTCAGACAGCTCTCAATGCTTCTGGGAAAGGAGGGAGTGAGGACTGGTGTGGGCAGAGGGCTGTCAGCTGCAGCTGGCTCTCATGGCCCCTGGCTGCCATCAGGGAGCAGGGCCCAGCTGTGTGGCCCACCCTGCCTCCCCCAAGTCTGCAGTCTGGGGCTGGCCCTGGGAGCTGGGCCTGGAGACAGTCATTGCCCAGGCTCAGCTCCAAGCCAAGGGCGGCTTGCAATGTCGAGATGGAGATGGGCCCCTCCAGCAGGGGGCAGCATGGAGCAGTGGTCAGGCTGTGGCTGACTCCTGGAGGGCAGGGCCTGAGATGTCAGTGAGAAGGCTCAGAAGCCTGGCTGGGGGCAGACCACGTCGTGCTGAGAGCTGAGGCAGGCAGGGGGAGTGCACAGGGACCTTTCAGAGCCCCTGTCTGCTGCTGACCGTCAGGGTTACGTGGGCACTGAGGCAAGTTAGGGAGCCCATGACCCTCCCTCAAGGCGGGACCCAGAAAGGAATGAGCGCTTGCAGGGAACTCCCTGTCAGCCAGAAGAGCTGACGTGGACTTGAGGTCCTTGTGTGGCAATGGGGCTTGTGCAGTTCTTGAGGCTGCCCCTCCCCCTCGTCCCTGCCCTGCAGGAGATGAAAGAGCTGGCCAGGCTGGGCGCCACTCACTTCCATCACATCGACTCCGCCATCGCATGGACTTTCAGAAACCACCTCATGTTCCGGGAACGTTACGGAATGAAGTGAGGCCTCTGGGCTGGGGAGGACCCGCGGGTGGGAGGAGCAAGGGTCCTGGGGCACATGGGGTCCCTAGGGAAGATTGGGTGCAAGCCTAAAACAGTTCATTGAGCACAGAAAACAAACTTGCCTTTTCTATAGTACACAAACTTTCCCAAAGACACTGTGGAGAGACTGAAATGAAAAGAAACACCAGGGGAGACAATAGTAGCAATCTATCTAATAAAGGTGTTGTTTCCAGAATATTCAAGGAGCCCTTCAACTCAGTCACAAGGAAGCAGTGGGCAGCCCCCCAGTACCCCGGGAACACAGGCTCGGGGGGACCCTTCATGAAAGCACACACAATTCACCTCCTCAGCGCATGAACACACACTTATTCCCTACACCACAAAGGGGCACCAGCGCACAGCTGTGGGAGGGGGGAACTAAAACCACTGAGGACACCGGGTGCTGCTCCCTACAAGGCTAAACGTGCATGGGAGGCTGACTCTGCACAGCTTGGACCCACGGGACTGCACTCCCACAGTGGGACGCTCACCTGTGCCCTGAACACCCACCTGGGGAAATGAAAGTGCACGTGACTGCGCCCTGGGAGGTGTGCGTGTCCATGCAGGCGGCACTCACCCACACGGTGGACAACACGCAGGTGCCCTGACAACGTCACTGCGCATGAGCAGAGTGTCACGGGCCCTGCGTGTGGCTGTCAGGCTCTGTTAGGCAGAGCTGCACTGAGAGCCTCGGCAGCACAAGACACACGGCCTCTGTCCTCTCTCTTCCAGCCAACAGGCCTTATTCCACATACTGATGGCCTATTCCGTCTACAATCCTGTGAGTATTCTGGGATCATAGCGCAGGTGCTATCCCGGCAGTCCCTGCAGGGCACCCCTGGTCACAGACATCCCAGCCTGGGTTGAGGGGGCCTCGCTCATCCACAGATCTGAGGAAGAGCGGTAGAGGCCAGGCTCTGAGCCTCTTGGACCCAACCTCAAGTTCTGGGAGGAGAAAGGCAGCCTTCTCCTGGGCTGGGCTCCAGACCCCAGGAGCTTGGCCGTGTTGGGATGCCCCTCCCAGGACTAGCATTCCACGCAGTGGGGCGGGGGGCGAAGGCAGGGCAGATCAGGTGTACGACTTTGCTCTGGGTCCCACTGATGCCATTACACCCACCAGCCCTGTGGTTGGACCCATGGGCCTGAATCCCACTCTGTACAGCGCCACTGCCACAACCACCCACTCAGACTTTCCCATGAGTGGAGCAGGCGCAGGGCTCCATGGGTGACCCAGCAAGGCCTGGACATCCCCACCCCCCTGACCTGCCACTGGCCAACCCTACCTGGTGCCCTGGTTCCCAGGGGGGCCTGGCATTCAGGAAGCCCAGGCCTGCACCCATGCCAGAGGCACACCTCCTGTTCCGGTCCTGGTAGCACTTCCTGGCTTACTTCTTCCTCATGTGAGAAAGGGCCACCGGCTCACCTGCAGAGCTCAGGGGTCCAGAAGCTTCCATGGGCATGGATCTGGATTCCCACAGCAACCTGGCCCATGCTGACATCTTGGGGGTAACAGGTGTCCATACTTGAGCTCTCCCCCTGTGCTGCCTAAGCTCAGGCCCTGCAGGATTCCCTCCAGGAACTTGGAGAACTTCTCTGGGCTCCAATTCTTGGGCAGCTGACACCAAGTGGCAGGATTCAGGCACAGGGGCTCCCTGTGCCTAAATCTTCCTGGACCCTTCAGTGGGTGACCCTGATCTGCCTGAGAGGTGGGCCATCCTAGGATATCATTCTTGCCAGGGGAGGTCTCCTAAAGGTATTCTGGGATCTTGCAGGAGGTGGGCTACAGCCAGGGTCTGAGCCATGTGGTGGCGCTGTTGCTCATGTATATGCCCGAGGAGGACGCTTTCTGGGCCCTGGTGCAGCTCATGGAAAGCAGGAAGCATGCGATGCACGGTAGGTGGATGGCGTGTGGGGCCCAGTGCATGCAAGTCCGTGCACGGCCCTCACTGGCTCCTGAATGTGCAGGACAGTGTCACAGTGTGGGGGGGGGGGGCTCCCAGGAAGCCAGGGCTGGCAGAGGCCTCCCAGACTGAGCCAGCCCCCTTCTTTTACCACCACCCAAAGGCCCTGCAGCTTGGCCATGGCCATCCTGGGTGTGAGAACCTTCAGAACAAGGGGTCCTGTCCTTGTCCAGTGACTCAGGTCGATTCTGACTCTTCTGCCTCACACGTCTGTACACAACTCTCAAGCACAGAGCCACACCCAGGGAACTTGTGGAAGGCAGCATCCCCTGTAGGGTCACCCCTCCTCGCTCCTGAGTCTTGGAATGGTCAGGAGGCACCCAGTCTGACTTGCACCCACCCCAGCGGGCTCCAGGGGGCAGCCAGGCCTGGGCTGCACACAGTCACCCACCTGCACCCACCTCCCAAGCAGATCCTCTGCCCTGGCCACGTTCATCCCCACCTGCCCCTGGTCCAGCCTCCCCTGACCCTCAATGCTCAGAAGCACCCCACCCAGGCCTGGGGCTCTCCAGCCTTCCTAGGAGGAGGCTCTCACATGAGGGTGTGGCTGATTCTACTCAGGTTTCTACAAACCAAACACCCCCAAACTGGAGCGATTCCAGCAACACCTGGGGCTCATTGTGCATCGCGTGCTCCCCTCCCTGGAGAAACACCTGGTAAGTTAAGCATCTCCTTTCTCCTCTTGGGGGCTCTGGGCTCATGGGACTGCTTCCTGAGCCAGGGGAGGCCACATCCTCACCAAAACTTTCCTTGGTTACGGGGGTCCACGGCAGCTTGGGTGTTGGTTTGTTGTCCAGCACTTGGTCCCCCAGAGTTGGCGTAGATTGAAGGGAGACGCTGTCCCCAGAGCAGAGTGGAAGGAGGGACCTGTGTCCCTTCAGGAACCTGCATGGCTGGGAGGGGGGATGCCCCTGCTGCTGGGCTTCCTGCACCCAGGGGCTCTGCCCCAGGGCTCAGATTAGAGGGAGTCAGGCCTGGGCCCTGGGCCCTGGGCCCTGAGCCCCCTCTGCCTCTGCCTTTTCTTAGGAGAAGGAGGGTGTGTGCCTGGAGGATTCCACCACCCACTGGTACATCCAGTGCTTCCTGGATGGGGTAAGTGCCCCGGGGACCCCTTGCCCAGGGAAGCTCCTGCCCCAGTGCCTGGTTCTCTGGTGCTGGTGGCCTGTGACTCTGAGCTCCCCCAGCCCCAGCAGACACAGGAGGGAGCCTGCTGTGCAGACCAGGCAGGCCCTGTCCAGCCCTGCTAAGGGTGGTCCAAGCTGAGGCTGAGCCTCAGAGCCAGCAAGGAGGGGACAGGTCCCACCAGGACCTATCCAGAGAGCCTGGCAAAGGCCAGAGCCCTACAGTGAGAGGCAGGAGATCCATAGACCCCCCGAGGCAGAGGCTGGTGGCAGCACAGCCCAAGGGCTGACCCCTCCCCAGGTCCCTGGGGTGTCTGGCATCTCCAGTGTGGCTTCCAAAGTGTGCAGACCCCCAGGGTCCAGGACAGGACATGGTCATCCTCTCTGGGTCTGGTTCGCTGAGTGGGCAGGGATGTGGCCATGAGGCATGGCCTCCCCTCCCCTCCCAGGAGGAGCTCTGGCCTTCTTGTGTGATCAGCCTCCTGGAGTCTCCCTCTGTCCTAGGGGAGTGACACTGCACACCCACCCCTGTGGGCCCTGCTGAGGCCCTGACGGGCGGGTCCTCCAATGCCTCTGTCCCCAGGTGCCATTCCCCCTGGCTCTGAGAATATGGGATATATACATCCTGGAGGGCGAGCACGTGCTCCCGGCCATGGCATACACGGCCCTCAAGATCCATAACAGTGAGTCCTCAGGGCCCACAGAGGCCCGGGTGCTGGGGACGGAGGAGCTGGGGGTCCCCTGCCTGTCCCTCGTGAGCAGGGCTTGAGGGAGGGATGAGGGGGTTTGGGAGGCCTGGGTTCCCTTCAGGAGGGCACTGAGAATCCCCCTGTTGCATCCCCAATCCCAGGCCCCCACAGACCACAAGGAGAAGTGGCCAGGGTCATCGCACTGGAAATTGGCCCCTGAGCAGTCCCTCTAGTGCTTGGTGTGACACCCAAGGGTGTCCAAGGGTGTCTGCAGCCCATGTCTGGTGCTGGGACAGGGCTTGGAGCAGCCATGGTGGCTGCGCCATCCCTAGGGCCCCTCCCAGCCTGACACCCACCCCCATGTCTAGAGCGCCTGCTGAAGATGCCCCGGGACCACCTCCGGGAGTTCCTGCAGGTGACCCTGAAGCAGGCCTGGTCTCTGAGCGAGGACGCGGTCATCAGGCAGCTGCGGGCCTCCATGCGTGAGCTGGGGAAGCTCCAGTGCCTCCTGCCTCCCGAAGGTGAGTCCAGCACACGGCCCCGTCCCATGCTCCCTTGGGAGAGTCAGTAGTGGGAGTGCCAGGCCCTGACATCCCCGCCCTGGGCCTCACCTCTTCCTGGTCCTCCTTGTCCTCCCCGGGCTCAGCAGTTCTGCTTTCTGAAGCTCTGTCAGCATGGCCTGGCAGGGCCTCGGGCAGCTTCCCAGAATCCTCCTGTGGGTGCCGGCTCTCCCCCCACCACTCTGGGGCCGGGCCGTGGAGCTGTCCTCAGGACATTTGTGGCTCTGGCTCCTCGGCTGACCCCCACTCTGGAGTGGATTGGAGGCCCCGCCTTGAGCTACCCTGCCCAGGTCTGGAGCAGGTGCCCTGGCTCAGTGCCCCCAGGAGCCTGGAGCACAGCTGGACCCCCACTCCAGCAAGATGAGAAGTGGCCCTGCCTGCCCAGGGGGCCCCTCCCCAACTGACCCCACACAGGCTCCTGGCCCGATGACCACAGCTGTCTGCACACAGGACCCTCCTAGGACAGGGGTGGGCGGGGCTCCCACCTGCATGTGGGCAGGGCTAGAGGGAGGTGGGGCTGTGGGAGACCCTGTGCAGTGATGTAAAGCCTGCCGGCACTGGATCCCCTTCAGCCATCTGAGAACCCCTGGAAGGCCTAGGTGCCCTGAGCGCAGTTGTGGGGGCCGAGTGCACTCCTGCGAGCAGGGCTGGGCACAGAGGCAGGGCTGGGGGCCCCACGGCAGAAAACAAGAGTGTGGGCTCTGCAGCCCTAGCCTCGGGCCAACAGAAGGCAGCGGGACCCGGAGCATCGCTGGCTTCTGGGCTCTAGTGGGGAGGGGTCCCCGTGCTCATCCCCTGCTGCTGCTGCCATCATGGACCTGAGCGCCTGGGTCCCCATGCAGAGCAGAGATGGGCTTGTCCCAGCTCTAGAGGCTCTAAGTGGGGGCCCAGGTGCAGGCTGTCCAGGCACTGGGGAGGCCCCACTGTGCCTCCAGGTGCTGCCTCCTTGGGTGCTCCTGGGACAGTAGCGGTGACAGCCCAGTCTCACCAGGAAAGAGACAGTGGCCCAGGGGCAGAGGACACAGGGCACCCCTGCCACCTCTTTAGAAACTGCATTCCCTGTCCCCAAGTCCTGAACCGGACTCCATGTCTGCCCCACAGCCCCAGCTCTCACCCCCATCATCTTAGGCTCAGTTCCTTTCCAGCCATGTAGGAGGGACTCAGATGCGGGAAATCAGCCAATGCACTGTTAGGGCGCAGCAGGTCAGGTGGGGTAGGTGATGGGGTCCTGAGTTGGTGCCTGGGTCCCCAGAGATGAGAGTGAGGCAAGGAGTTCAGGGCCATCCACCCTGTGGGGCTGTGCAGGAGGAGCCGGTGGTGTCCCAGGGCTCCCCTTGCCCGGGCTGCACACACCCTCCCGTCTGGGGCCAGCAGCCTGGAAGAGTCCTCAGCGTCACACGTGGTGATGGGGACCCCAGGATGAGGTCGGGGCAGGCACCCTGCAGGCCAGACGGGGGCTGTGGAGAAGCAAACCGCGTCTCTTCTTCTTCCAGCCAAGGCCATCGAACAGTGCAGCAGGCCCCTGGGGCAGGCACGCGTCCCCCAGATGCACGTTCCTGCCCCCACTGCTCCGAAGGCCAAAATCACCATTCAGGACACAGTGGCAGCGTGGGAGCAGACCAGGGGTCCCGCTACCCGTGCAGTGATGATCCGTCCTCCAGGAAGCTTTGGCCTCCGCATCACCAAGAGGGAAGGCATGGAGGAGGAGGAGAGCTGGGAAGGCAGCCCAGAGCCCCTCGGCCTGGGCTCCCCTGTGGGGACCGCAGAGTCTCCAGGTTCTGCCAGCCCCACGGAGTCTCCAAAGTGCTCGAGGTGGGGAGGCCTGTGCCAGTGCGCCAGTCTCCCTAACCTGAGCGGGCCAGAGCACAGGGAGGACGACTCCTCCGACGCTGGCAGCCGGGAGGGCCTGTGGATGTGGGCTCCTCCACAGGCCTCAGAGCCCCCAGAACCAGGGCCCATGCAGGCTGTCCCCGCCTGGGGGCCACAGCTGAAGACTCCCCCCTACTGGCATGGCAGCCCCACGCACTCTGGGGAGAGTCACGGGGTGGAGCCGGCCAGAGCCAGCCCTGGGATGGGAGACCAGGCCCGCGTGCCCTCCCTGGCCAGAGGCCTCCTTACCTCTTATTCTGTGGGGCACCTGGATGATGGGTGCCTCCTAGAAGAGAGGCCGAGTCCAGCATCTGTCCTGCCCAGGCTGGGCAGCAGCCTTCCGTGTGTCTTCACGGCATCCTATGCACTTGGTTGAGCCCCCACCGCCCAGGCTCTTCCTGGGGCCAGGACACCCTGACACTGGAAGACAACAGCCGTGCCAGGAGCCACTGTACTCTCCTCCCCGCCCCCTCCCCCACCGCCACCCTCAGGTGGTGCTGAGTCTGTATTAAATTGTTCCATGGAAACGAGTTTGCTCCAGTTTGTGACCCCGGTGCCCAGCGGCAGCAAGCTTCCCCGTGTTCCTGGAGAGCGTAGGCAGCTCCACAGCCCCCAGCCCCAGGCAGAGACCCACTCAGGACCCTGCAGGCAATGCCTGAGATTCAGCTGTGCCCTGTGGGAACTGGGTCAGGGTGGGAGAGCAGCAGCTGTGAGTGCCCGTGACCTCTGGGACAGATCAGCACAATAGGAACAGCCGTGGTTGGAGGGCCTGTGTCACCTCTGTGCTCTCCCCTAGACCTGGGCGGCCGTGGCTGCAGCATCCCTGGCTTGACCCCACATGTCTCTCACAGGTATGGGATACCTGTGTCACACTGTATGTTCCAGGACCTCAGGAAGGAATTAAATTCCTGTGGTGTATACGCTGGCCCGTTATCAGTCTTTATTTTCCAGGGGACACCGAGGACCAGCAGGGCTGACTTAACCGCCTTTATCACATTTCTAGCCTTTTCTCCGGATTGGGCTGCTGCAAATACAGCCTTTGAATAAGTATCTCCCACCACTTGGACAAACTTAAGTTGACCCAAGGAGTTCATGTGGGTGAAGTCCACTTGCCAGAGCTTCTTAGGAGCAAGTCCTCGCGGGTTCACTCCTGCTTGTAGCAGTGGGGCTGACGGGGCGAGGGGGCACAATTCTTGCAAGAGTGCACTAGGTGTTTGCATTGGCTCATTGTTAGCTCCGGGAAAAGTGATTTTGTGTTGCTTTCTGCCATATGAAGTTTTTGGTGTAGAATAGGGGCTTGTTCTAGGTGTCTGATGGCAGCCAAGTTGCAGGAGATAAGATGATCGACCTTTTCATTGCCTTGGGAAACTCACATAACAAGCAGCAAGTATGACCTGCAAACCAGCGTAAGCACAGCAATGGAGTTTTTTTTCTGAACTTGAGCCTTGAACCCCCTGGGCGGTTTAAAGGGCCCTGTGCCTCCATCAGCACCAGCAGGTGGTATCGGGAGAGAGGCATCTCCCCAGACTGAGTTGTCCCGAGCCCTTCCAGCCCCTGAGGCTGCAGCCCTACAGGCCCACACGCCGGGTCACCAAGGGGCGGTGCTGCTCTGCCTAGACCCTCCAGAGAGCTCCCCCAGCCTCCGATGCAGGAGCACAGTGTGTTGGCTCCAACAAGACGAGGGTGTCCATGGAAACGCTAGCAGAAGCGAGCCCAAGACAGCTGCTTGTGCTCTTATCTGGAACCCGGTGAGCAGCAAGAGGAGTAACTTAATATCGGGTTATAACCATGAATAAAACCCCACATGTGAGTGCATCCTGATACAAACAGATAACTGCATAAGCAGACGGATGGAGAAGAGACAAATACTCCTGAGAGAGACCCTAAGTAGTCAATGGCTGACTCCGCTCCAGCAGGGGGAGCTACTGCCCCTCCCTGACAGATGTGGACAGTCCTCTGGTGATAACCCGTGGTCAGCCACAGCTGTCATGCACCTGGATGCCAGGTGACAAGAAGGGACCTGATTTCTTTGGTTTTCTTTCCAAACTCCCCAACCCCAGTCCAAACTCCAAAGAGAGCACAGTGTAGGGGACATTGGGTCATCCCTGGCCAGGCCTCCCCTAGAGTGGCAAGGTCAGAAAACCCAGGACAGGCTGAGAAAGCTCCCAGCCCCGAGGACAGGTGGACAACGGGCAGCTGGCACTCAGCTCTGGGTGCTTCTTTGCCTAAAGCAGTTGCCGGATGTGAATCCTGTTTGGCACAGGGTTCTCCCTGGGCTCGAAATAATTGTGTGTCTTTTCTGCTCTGATGCCCAGCAAACCGTATTCTGTCATTGTTGGTGATAGAGTGCCTCCAGCCAAAACAAAACAAAAGTGCTTAATCTTGAATTCACTTGGAAGGCAGAGTCACAGAGAGGCAGAGAGAGAGAGAGCGAGCGAGAGAGAGAGAGAGAGCAAGAATTTCAGTCCGTTGGTTCACTCCCCAAATGGCTGCAATGGCAGCTGGGCCTCCTCTGGGTCTCCCATTTGGGTGCAGGGGCCCAAGCACTTGGGTCATCTTCCACTGCTTTCCCAGGCCATTAGCAGAGAGCTGGATGGGAAGTGGAGCAGCCGGGACTGGAACTGGAGCCCACATGGGATACCGGCACAGCAGGCAGCAGCTTTACCCATTAAGCCACAACATGGACCCTAATTTTGACATATTGTGACATGTAAAACCTGCACTTTTAAAAATGTGAGGGGCTGGCTTGTGGCTCAGTGGGTTTAAAGCCCAGGCCTGTGGTGTTGGCATCCCATATGGATGCTGGCCAAGTCTGGCTGTTCTGCTTCCAATCCAGCTCCCTGCCATGGCCTGGGAAAGCAGTAGAAGATGGCCCAAGTCCTTGGGCCTCTGCACCTGCGTGGGGGACCCAGAAGAAGCTCTTGGCTTCTGGCTTCTAATCAGCACAGCTCCGGCCATTTTGGTCATTTGGGGAGTGAATCAGCAGATGGAAGACATTTCTCTCTCTCTCTTTCTCTATCTCTCTAACTCTGTCTTTCAAATAAATAAAATAAGTCTTTTTTTTTTTAAAAATTAATGTGAGGCAATATCTACACATTCACAAAAGACCTTCAAAAACGTAGTGGAAGCTGCATTTTATGAAAAAGTCATGTGACTTTCGAAATTTTTGCACTGAAATAAGCTTACTGTTTTTTTTTTTTTTTAAGATTCGTTTATTTATTTGAAAGTCAGAATTACACACAGAGAGGAGAGGCAGAGAGAGAAAGAGAGACAGAGGTCTTCGATCTGCTGGTTCACTCCTCAACTGGCCCCCATAGCCACAGGTGTGCCGATCCGAAGCCAGGAGCCAGAGCTTCTTCCTGGTCTCCCACGCAGGTGCAGGGGCCCAAGGACTTGGGCTATCTTCTACTGCCTTCCCAGGCCATAGCAGAGAGCTGGATGGGAAGTGGAGCAGCTGGGACTCAAGCTGGCTCCCATATGGGATGCCAGCACTGCAGGAGGAGGCTTTAACTCACTACGCCAGAGCCACAGCACCAGCCCCAGCTTACTGTGTTTAAAAAGGAATTATTGGGGCCAGCGCAGTGGCCCAGTGGGTTAACGCCCTGGCCTTAGGGACCGGTGTCCCATATGGGCACCGGTTCTAGTCCCAGCTGCTCCTCTTATGATCTAGCTCTCTGCTATGCCCTGGGAAAGCAGTAGAAGATGGCCCAAGTCCTTGGGCCCCTGCACCCGTGTGGAAGGCACAGAAGAAGCTCCTGGTTCCTTGCTTCAGATCGGCTCAGTTCTGCCTGTTGCGGCCATCTGGGGAGTGAATCAGTGGATGGAAGACCTCTCTCTCTCTCTCTCTCACTGTCCACTCTGCCTGTCAAAGAAAAAAAAATAGAGTAATTATCCAGACTTACTTCCTATAATTAATTGACTTTGACACTTATTATCAGGACTTCTACCATGCACTGCTCATTCAAAATATTTGATTCTGATTAATTTTTAGAAGCCTATAGTATTTCTTTTTTGTTTGTTTTTTCATCTATAGTATTTTGAGCAGGAGAATCTTCAGAGCCCATGATCCAGAGAATTCTTTCTGTGACTATCACATATTGGTTTTTTTGTTTTCCTTTTTAAATATTTATTTATTTATTTATTTATTTATTTGAAAGGCGTAGTTACAGAGAGGCAGAGATAGAGAAAGAGAGAGAGAGAGAGAGTCTGCAAAATTACTCTTTTTTTTTTCTTTGACAGGCAGAGTGGACAGTGAAAGTGAGAGAGAAAGAGAGAGAGAGAGATAAAGGTCTTCCTTTGCCGTTGGTTCACTCTCCAATGGCCACTGCGGCTGGCGCACCACGCTGATCCGATGGCAGGAGCCAGGTGCTTCTCCTGGTCTCCCGTGGGGTGCAGGGCCCAAGCACCTGGGCCATCCTCCACTGCACTCCCTGGCCACAGCAGAGAGCTGGCCTGGCAGAGGGGCAACCGGGACAGAATCCGGTGCCCCGACAGGGACTAGAACCCAGTGTGCCGGCACCGCAAGGCGGAGGAATAGCCTAGTGAGCCAGGATGCCGGCCTGAACTCAGGTATTCTTATATAGGACCTGGCTGCAGCGGGTTTACCACTGCACCAAGGGCCTGCCCCCAATGTTTTTCTTAAGGTTTAGGTGTCTTCGCATCAGGAAAGGAGTGGCAAATCCAGACCCAAAATGCAAAGTCATCGTAATCAGTCATTGCTTTCTTTTTCCACTTAACGTGGCCAACTCTTCCCTGGGCTCTTCTGGGGGTTCCTACAGACCACAGAGCCTGAACCCCAGCTACTCTGCTCCAAAGTGGCCCAGACACCCAATGGGGACGATATGGCAGCACCATACTACGTCTTCCTTTTTTCCACAACCTTGTTCTCTTTCTACCTTTTTATGTTGTAAAGTTTTAGAATTTTTATTTACATTTGTTTATTTGAAAGGCAGAGAGACAGAGATCTCCTGGCCACTGATCCATTCCCCAAATGTCTGCAACAGCCAGGGCTGGGCCAGGCTGAAGCCAGGAGCCCCAGACTCAATTTGGGTCTCGTGTGTGGGTGACAGGGATCCAAATATTTGGGCTGTCACTTACTCCCTCCCAGGGTCTAGGCCAGCAGGAAGCTGGAATTCAAAGTGGAGCCAGGACTCAAATCCAGGCACTCTGATAGGGGCTACCAGCATACCAAGCTGTGTCTTAACTGCTGCACCAAATGTCCAAAACAATGGTGCAAGGTCTTTTAAAAAACAAACAAAAAATCTTCCCATTAGCATCAGAGTTGGGGGAGGGGGGAGCAGGTTACAGGTACAGATTCTGAAACTCTGCAGTCTTAAGAGACTGGGTGGCTGCAGCCTCATTTTGAGTATCCATCCCAGTGCAACAGGAGAGAAACAGGACTCATTTATAAAAATATCAAGCTCCTCACAACTGGACACGTGTCCATTTCTAGCTCCAAACCAATCAGGAGCGAGGAGTGTCAGATCCTCACCGGCAGTGACCCCTGCTGCCCTGGTAGGGACTCCTGAACGTTCAAGCATGCCCAAAATGGCCTCATGTGAACTTTCCGGGGTGATGGTATCAAGCACCATTGCTGTGGTGTGTCGTGTGCAAAAACAGTGAAAGCCAAATCAGCGGTGCCTGTGCAGATCACCTAGCTGGGTGCC
The DNA here is from genome assembly GCF_051225735.1 of Oryctolagus cuniculus. Lineage (NCBI taxonomy): Eukaryota > Metazoa > Chordata > Mammalia > Lagomorpha > Leporidae > Oryctolagus > Oryctolagus cuniculus. The sequence goes on from NC_142884.1 coordinate 22,121,363, forward strand.
AAATGCTGTCCTGTGCCCAGGGGTTTGAGCCAGATTGAAGTGCCGTGTGTACTGGGGGAACGGGCATGCCTTCCCACCCCCATGAAAGCACCTGTTCGGCTCCCATAGGACAGCAAGTTGATGGAAGCTCACCCTGCTGTGCTGTCCCTGTGTTGGAGCATGAGCGCCCCATAAACCCTTCTGGGCTGCATATTGGCCCCTTGTCAATTTCTATCTGCAAGTGAGCCAAAGACCCTGGGCTTGGTAAGGCCACTGTGATGTACAAATAGTTCCACTTTCTGGAAGCAGGTTTGTGACAATGTTTCAGGATCACCTTTTGCAGCATGAGAGTTAGTCAAAGAAAAAAAGACAAAGGTTGTCCCTTGCATTCTTCATTAAAAAAATTTTATATATTTGAAATGCAAAATGAGAGAGAGAGAGAGAGCAGGAAGGAGGGAGGGAGGGAGGCAGGGAGGGAGAGAGAGAATCTTTCATCCACTGGTTCATTCCCCAAGTGCCCTCAGTAGCAGGGCCGAGTCGGGCTGAAAGCAGGAAATACAGCTGCATCTCCCACGTGGGTGGCAGGAACCCAGCACCTGGGCCTCCCCCTGCTGCTTCTCATGCACATCGCAGGAAACTGAATGCAAGTGCAGACGGACACCGCACGCAGGGGCTCCAGCCACCGCGCTGGCACATCGCCTGCCCGTGTTCTCCACCTCCTTTCAGGCCTGGGACCTTCCACGTCTCACCTGTCGACAGGCGTGTTGGCCTGCCAGGTATGTAGCCTGCTTCCTCGCCACCCCCCCCCCCAGCACCAGGTGAACACCATGCTCCCCATCAGCAGCTTCCTGCCTGACTCGCAGGCGCACACCTGTCCTTTCCCAAGGTCCTCCTGGGGGACGTCAAGCACACACCTGTGGGGCCTGTAGAATCAAGCTTTTTTTTTTTCCTTGCATTTTTATTTTTTTTAAAGGTTTACTTGAAAGTCAGTTACCGAGAGAGTCGAGCTTATTTTTTAAAACTAGAGGCTTACCTGAACATCTTGCTCCCCCAAGCACAGAACCTAACAATTCCCATGCTCTCTCTAATCTGGTCTTCTACTATTTTGTTGGTTGCCCCAATCAATTAACACATTTCCACATAGAGCTTAAGAAACCTTGTGCCCACCCCCACCCCCCATTGAAATATTAAGGAATTCAGCTGTAAAAGCTTCCTGGCCCAGGATTTGGGGGGGGGGGTGTCGAGGTTTCTTTCATTTTTTAAAAAAATATTATTTATTTATTTCAGTGCTAGTTAGAGAGAGAGGGAAAGACAGAGAGAAAGGTCTTCCATCAGCTGGTTCACTCCCCAGATGGCCAGAGCTGGGCCAATCAGAAGCCAGCAGCTTCTTCTGGGTGCGGGGACAGAGCCTTCCAAGTGAGAACTCTGGTGGCTGCTTCAGTCACAGGAGCTGCAGACCCCGGCCCACTCAGAGGACGGGGTCGTGCACACTTCCGCTAAGACAAGCAAGCCCAGCACAGAGACCTGGGGAGCGCGGCCCGCTGGACGCTGGGGGTGGACAGCCCAGCAGGCCCCGCGCGCTCCCGGCGGGGAGGCCAGCCCAGGTCCCCAAGCCCCCGGGCGCCCCGCGGCCCAGGAAGCGAGCCGCGCGCCCAGCATCGCGGGGCCCCACGCCCCTCCCCGCCGCACGGCGGCGCTGCGCAAGGCCGGCCGTTGTCCGGGCCGTTGGGCGCCCACGTGGCTTCTGGACGCCTGGAGGCCGGCGCGGGGGCGGGCGCCATTACGAGAGGCCGGGGGCGCGGGGTGGAGCCGACGAGGAGCCCAGAGCGCGCCCGCGGCGGCGGCGTCGGGTGGGAAGACGAGGCGCGGCACTGGGGGGCGTGGCGGCCGGCCTGCAGGCGGGGGCGCGTCCAGGGCAGGAAGCTGGAGTCCCCGTCGAGCTGGTGGGCGCGGCCCCCGCAGAGGCCTGAGGCGTCCGGCGCGATGGCAGGGGCCGCCCCCGGGGCGGCGGCAGGGGCCGCGCGGCTCGCCACGCCCGCCACGCCCGCCACGCCCGCCGCCGGGCGCGTCGTCCAGGGCGAGCGGGCCAGAGGCGCGGCGAAGATGCTCCAGGTCCTGGTGCTCCAGGTGAGCGAGCAGCCCGCGCACGGACGGTCGGGCCCGGGTCGGTGCAGGCGGGAGGCTGGAGTGCGGGTGGGGGTCGCTTCAGAAGGGGGCGCGTGCGCTGTTCCGGACAACCCCGGAGGGCGGTTGCTGCGAGCTGTCTCGCACTAGGTGTGCGTGCCTGACTCGGGCACGTTGGCAGGTGTGTCGGTGCCCCGCACACCCCAGCCCACGTCCGCCCTAGGTTAGGGCCCCTCGCGGGGAGCCGTGGACCTGGCTCCCGCCCTTCCCCCGCCGCCCGCCGCCCTCAGGGCTCGGCTTCTGGGACCCCCCCGCTCCCCCCACGCCGCCCTCTCCTCACGCGGGTGTCCTGGTCCCCGGGGCGGGCATGGGCCGCCACCTGGGAGACTTGAGGTGCAGGGAGGGCTCCCGAGGAAGACTGAGGGGAGGCGCTGGAGGAGGGAGTTTACAAACCGGAGCCAGGGTGTGGGATGGGGAGGGGCGCCGCGAAGGAGGGGGATGGGTGGTGTCTGTGTTCTGTGGATTCACCCGACCAGAGCGTCACACACCCCCGAAGCCGCTGACTCCTTGCAAGGAGGCCTGGCTCTCAGACTTTTCAATTTGTTTTATTTACTTGACAGAGTTAGAGACAGTGAGAGACACAGACAGAAAGGTCTTCCTTCCTTTTGTTCACCCCACAAATGGCCGCCACGGCCAGCGTGCTGCGCCGATCAGAAACCAGGAGCCAGGTGCTTCCTCCTGGTCTCCCATGCGGGTGCAGGGCCCAAGCACTTGGGCCATCCTCCACTGTACTCCCGGGCCACAGCAGAGAGCTAGACTAGAAGAAGAGCAACTGGGACTAGAACCCGGCGCCCATATGGTTCGCTGGCGCCCCAGGCAGAGGATGAACCAAGTGAGCCATGGCGTCGGCCCCTGGCTCTCAGACTTTGAAGGGATTTCAGGTCTCCCTGGGAGGCTCCTCTGCACTAGTCAATGTTCTCCATCAGTCCTAAATATGTCAGTCCCAATTCCTTCCTGTGAAAGGGCTCTCACCCATCGTGCCACGTGCACGCCCGTGGGTGCAGGACTTGGGCAAGAAGTGCTGGGCTCGTGCCCTCCTGCTTGGGAACCCGTGTGTGTGTTGGGCCCTGGAACCTGCTTGTGTCTCCCCTCAGCTCTGCCCGGCCTCCACTTATGACTGCGACCTGGCTCACCCTTGGAGCAAATCTTCTGTCCCTTATAGGAGTATGTGCCCCAGTGAGGTCCAGGTTCCAGCTGTCCTGATCCAGATTGATGTGGCATTTCCATGGATACGGTGCCCCCTCCCACCCTGTGCCCATCAACAGGTGATGGGGTACCCTCAGGGTGGTGTGCATGGAGGATGGGAAATTATTTAGCTTTCACATTGTTTAGTTTGGAGGTGTCCTCTTACACGTGAGGATGTCATATGAAGTGAGGTGAGCCAAGCAGAAAGGCCCACGTGCTGTATGATTCTGTGGGCGAGTTGAATGGCAGCTGCCAGAGGTTGGGTTTGTGCGTACAGGGCAGAGATTCACTTTTGCAAGGTGAAGAATTCTGGAGATGGCTGGTGCTCGCGGTTGCACAACAGTGCCAGTCTACGTAATGCTACTGAACTGTACACTTAAAATTGCCCAAAAGGATGAATTTTATCTGGAGTTTGCCACGACTTTTTAAAAAGATTTACTTGATTCTGTCCCGGTTGCCCCTCTTCCAGGCCAGCCCTCTGCTGTGGCCAGGGAGTGCAGTGGAGGATGGCCCAGGTGCTTGGGCCCTGCACCCCAAGGGAGACCAGGAGAAGCACCTGGCTCCTGGCTCCTGCCATCGGATCAGCGCGGTGCGCCGGCCGCAGCGCGCTGGCCGCGGCAGCCATTGGAGGGTGAACCAACGGCAAAGGAAGACCTTTCTCTCTGTCTCTCTCTCTCACTGTCCACTCTGCCTGTCAAAAAAATAAAATAAATAAATAAATAAATAAATAAAAAATAAATAAATAAAAATAAAAAGATTTACTTATTTGAATAACAGAATGACAGAGACCAACAGAGAGGGAGATCTTCCATCCACTGGTCCATTCCTCAAATGGCCGCAACAGCCAGATCTGGCAGAGTCTGAAGCCAGGAACCAGGAACTCCATCCGGGCCTATCATGTGGGTGGCAGGGGTCCAAGCACTGGGACCCCGAGGCACATTCCCAGGGAGCTGGATCAGAAGTGGAACAGGCGGGACTCGAACTGGTTCTTGGTGGTCATGAGACAGGAACCCGGCAGAGAAGAGAAGCAGCGACCCGGAAGACAGCGGCCTCCCTGAGTGACGCAGACAGAGGCGAGAGCTGTACCTGGAGAGCCGCATCACCAGGAGCCCTGTAGCAGGGCAGCTGTGCTGTTCCTGAAGAGTCCGGCCTGCAGGAGACTCTGCCACATCTGGCGGGGCCGAGACCTCTCCTGGCTAAGGAGGGCCGAGAAGAGCTGTTGGCTGCCAGGAACATGAGGAGGGCTCGCACGCCCCAGCTGGTTAGGTGCCGCGTGTGATGTCTGCATCGCACCTCAGGGTGCCTGTTCAGATCTGACCGCTCAGCTTCTGGTCCAGCTTCCCGTGTGCTCACATGGGAAGGCAGCGTATGATGGCCCAAGTACTTTGACCCCTGCCCCTGTGTAGGAGGTCAGAGTGGAGTTCCTTCCCTCCTCCCAGACTTGGCTGTTGTGGGCATTTGGGGAGTGAACCAGCAGATGGAAGAGCTCTCTCCCATCCCCCACCTTGCTCTTGCTGTCCATCTCTCTCTGTCACTCTGCTTTTCAAATACATAAGTACACACAGCATATATGAGGAAAGCAGCCCGGGCCACACACTTCTGTGTTTGAAATCTGGGAGGCCGTAGCACCCTGATGGCTGGGCACGTGGCCTTGGAGCAGTGGCAGAAAGCAGTAGTCCTCGGCCTTCCCTGGGAAGCTCCTGGAGGAACTGGCAACTAGAACTGTGTGTGTTGCTGTCTGCAAAAACTGGGCCCGGCTTGCATTTTACAGGTTTTAGAAGCAGATTTTTTTATTAAATGAAACATTCTAGCAGCCTCAACATTTAACATTAAAAAATTTATTTATGTATTTTCATTGGGAAAACAGGTCAGCAGAGTTCTTCCATCTGCTGGTTTACTCCAGAATGCCCACAGCAGCCAGGGCTGGGCCAGGCCAAAGCTGGGAGCCTAGAGCTCAGTCCTGGTCTCCCACATGGGTGACAGCGCCACAGTGCTCGAGCCATCATCTGCTGCCTGACCAGTAGGCACGTTGGCAGGAAGCTGGATTGGTGGTTGTGTGGCCTTGATGTGAACCAGGTACTCTGAGTATCCCAAGCCGTGACCTGACTGCTGCCCCAAACGCCCACCCCTAAGAATGCTTTGTAAACGTCTTTCCTAAATTACTCTTTGGAAAATTTCCAAACACAAAAACAGCATCATGAATGCCTGTGTGTACTACACCCACACTAACTGGTTGGTAACGCTTTGCTGCGTTTGCACTTCAGAAATATGTGTATGTAAAAATTACTTTTTCTTTTTTGGTTGAGCCATTTGAGAATGAGTCTAGAACTCAGAGCACTTAAGTGATTTTTCTAGGAACAAAGCCTTCCTCTTATAGAACTATAATGTAATCATCACACTTGAGAAATTTAATGTTGGTGCAAGTCTGTTACCTGATACACAGTCTGTACTCCCTTTGTCCTGATAAGGTCTACTGTAGCTTGTTTTCTCTGATAAAGAACCCAGAACTACACACTGCATTTAATTGTCATGGCCTTGTAGAGTTCATTCAGGCAGTACATTGGTCTATCTTTGATGATACTGAAATTTCTGAAGAATAAGGGCAGTCACTTTGCAAAGTATTCCTCAATAATTATAACTATATTAATATATTTAGGTTAGACACTTTTAGTAAAAATGCTACATAAGTTATGCCACGTCAGAGGACAAGATGTTTTAAAAAAAAAAATTGATGCTGGGGCCAGCATTGTGGTATAGCAAGGTAAGCTACCACCTGTGATGTCAGGACCCCATATGGGCACCTGTTCAAATCTCGTCTGCTCCACTTAAGATCTAGCTCCCTGCTAATGTGCCTGGGAAAGCAACAGAAGATGACACAAGTGCTTGGGCCTCTGCCACCCATGTGGGAGACCCAGATGAAGCTCTTGGCTTCAGCCTGGTCCAGCCCTGGTCATTGCAACCATTTGGGGAGTGAGTGAATTGGTGGGTGGAAGATCTCTCTCTGCCCCCCTCTCTGCCTCCCTCCCTCTCTAACTCTGCGTTTGAAATAAATAAGTAAATCTTTTTTAAAAATTCAGATTAATTTAAAAATTTTAACTTTTTATTAGAAAATACATTGGAGATGCAGAAAAGTGTGGAAAATAGTATCAATATTGGGACACCCACCAAACTCTTATTTATTTGAAAGGTAGAGACACAAGGAGAGACAGAGCTCTCCCATCCCTTTGTTCGCACCCCAGATGCCCACAGTAGCCAAGGCGGGGCCAGGCCAAAGCTTGGAGCTGGGAACTCACCCTGAGTCCCCCACACTGAGGACAGGGACCCAGTCACTCAAGCCATGGTCAAGAGGCCTCCTAGAGTGTGCACTGATTAGCAGCAAGCTGGAATCGGCATCAGAACGTGGACGGAAACCTAAGCACTCCCATGTGGAACGCAGACCCTGCCTGAGGATTCACTGCTATGACAAAAGCCCACCCCTATTTTTTAATTGATGTATAATTTATTTACAGAAAAATTCATTCCTTTTTGTGTAGACTTCTGTATTTTGAAAAATGCATAGCATCGTGAAATCACCCCAACAGTCAAAATGCAGAAGCATTTCCTCACTTCCCCATATTCCCATGATGAAGCTCCTTTGTAGCTGTATCTTTCTCTACCTGTAATGCTTTATAAAGAAGATTGTTTTCTGCTGCTATTAGTTTTTCTTTTCTAGAATGTCACAGAAATGGGTGCCTGCAGAATCCCAGAGCAGTAGTGGCCTTTCACTGTGGCTTCTTCAAAGACGACACATTGGATACTGCTTTGTGTTGCTGCATAGGGTCAGTGGCAGAGTAGTATTCCATTGTGTGCACACACAGCAGTTTATACTCACAGGCCACTTGAGTTGTTTCAGTTTAGGGAGATGATGAACAACACTGCTATAATCTTTGCCTACAGGTAGTTGTATGGACTCGAGTTCATTTCATTTGGGAGAATAACTAGGATGGAATTGCTTGTGTTTTAACTTTATGAGAAACTGATGGACTGTGTTCCAGCATAACTGCCTTTTTGCATTTCTGTCAAAAATGTCTGAGTTCCCTTTTTCTCTCTCTCACTGTCTGACTTTGCCTGTCTAATAAAAGGGGGGGGGGGGCGCAGCGCCGTGGCTCACTTGGTTAATCCTGCACCTGCAGTGCCGGCATCCCATGTGGGCTCTGGGTTCTACTCCCAGTTGCTCCTCTTGCAGTCCAGCTCTCTGCTGTGGCCCGGGAAGGCAGTGGAGGATGGCCCAAGTGCTTGGGCCCTGCACCCGCATGGGAGACCAGGAGAAGCACCTGGCTCCTGGCTTCGGATCGGCGCAATGCGCCGGCCATAGCAGCCATCTGGGTTGTGAACCAACGAAAGGAAGACCTTTCTCTCTGTTGCTCTCACTAACTCTATCTAATAATAAAAAAAAAGTATGAGTTCTATTTGCTCTTCATCCCTGTATACAGTTAGTATTGTAAGGTTTTTTGTTTGTTTGTTTTTTAAAGATTGATGATTTTGACAGAGTTAGAGATCTTCCATCTGCTGGTTCACTCTTGAATTGGCCACAAAGATGGGAGCTGGGCCAGGCCAAAGCCAGGAGCCCCGACTCCATCTGGGTCTCCTTTATGGGTGCAGGGGCTCAAGCGCTTGGGCCATCCTCCACTGCTGTCCCAGGCACATTACATTACAGGGAGGTGGATTGGAAGTAGAGCAGCTGTGACTGGAACCCACGCCCTTTCTCCAGCGCCAGCCTCACCTGATGGCTGTAGACTCACAGCTGAGACTTGGACTTGAGGTCGGATAGTGAGTCCTCCAGTTGTGTTCTTCTTTCTCATGATTATTTAGGCTGTTCTAATTCCTTTGTCTTTTTTTTAAATAAAAGATTTATTTTTATTTATTTGAAAGTGAGAGTTACAGAGAGAGGTAGAGCCAGAGAGAGAGGTCTTCCCTCTGCTGGTTCACTCCCCAAATGACTGCAACACCTAGAGCTTATCTGATCTGAAGCCAGGAGCTTCTTCCAGGTCTCCCACGCAGGTGCCGGGCCCCAAGGACTTGGGCCATCTTCTGCTGCTTTCCCAGGCCATAGCAGAGAGCTGGATCGGAAGTGGAGCAGCCAGGACTCCAACCGACGCCTATATTTTTTGCCGCCGCTGCAGGCTGTGGCTTTAACCCGCTGCACCACAGCACCAGCCCCTAATTCCTTTGTCTTTCCAAGGAGGATCTCATTATTAGCATGCTGATTTGTAACCACCCCTTCCCTGCAAAAATCCATCATTAAACCTGCTGGAATTGTGTTGTATTTCTAGATCACTTCAGGGGAAAACAGCCGTTTCTTAATTATGGCCCCCACAGGTGCTAGGGGGCATCCCACCCCCAGCATTGCGCAGCATCGCATGAACGGCCTCCATTACTGTCAGCCACCCCTCAAGGCGCATAGTCCATGGTGCTGAGGGTCCAGTCGGGCCCTCCGCTGAGGTGGATGGACAACCCCTGCCCCAAGGGTGACCTTTTTCGTTTGATCAGTAATTTTTTTATGATCTTGTCCTCATCACCTATTTGTATACAAAAGTTGCTTAAAATTTTAAAACCAATCTAAAGAGACAAAAACTAAAGGATCGCTGCATTTATTTAACTGGGCAGCTGTTCCCTCAAGCTTCGGCCCTGCGTAAGTCAGTCCACTTCCAGAGTTTCTCTGCAGCCACCGGCCCTGCTGGTCTCTTTAGGGCTGACCCTCCTGTGTCAGAGGCTCAGCTTGTACGGTATTGCTGGATTTGAGCTGCACTCCAGTGTCAGCCCACCTGCCTGTCTGTGTTGTGGTGGGTCCAGGGAGCTATCTTGAGGACTTTGACTGTAGTAGGGGTGGATGGAACAAGGGTCTGTTTATTTCTAAGAGTTTGTTTTATCTGTTTGAAGGCTTTTTTATTTGATTTAAAGATTTTATTTATTTGAGAGGTACAGTTAGGCAGTGAGAGGGAAAGACAGAGATAAAGGTATTCCTTCCGTTGTTTCACTCCCCAATTTGCCACAATGGCCAGAGCTACGCCGATCTGAAGCCAGGAGCCATGAGCTTCTTCCTGGTCTCCCACGCAGGTGCAGGGGCCCAAGGGCTTGGGCCATCTTCTATTGCTTTCCCAGGCCATAGCAGAGAGCTGGATCGGAAGTGGAGCAGCTGGGACTCGAACCAGCGCCCATCTGGGATGCCAGCACTTCAGGCCAGGGTGTTAACCCGCTGCACCATAGCGCCAGCCCCGAGAAGGCTTTTTTACAATAGAGGACTTTTCCCCACTTTGTGGCTTTCTACGTCTGGAATTTGCAGGTCTAACAAGCAAATTAGATACAACAGGATCTAAAACAAAAAGATTGAATCGTTATTAGAGTACCTAGGAAATGTGTTCTCTAAACCAGGAGCAGGTTTTCTCACAGAGAGAGGCATGTAGGCCTGGCCAGGTACGTATGAGGCCCGACCACTGTCTTTACATGGGATAGTGGAAGAGACATCATAAGAAAGGTGTGAACCTCTTGAGGGAAGACGCCCTGTTGACTCCATTACCTAGGCGGCCTGGGAGAAGAGCTGGCTTGAACAGGAGGTTAGTACAGAACAGGCGGCACTTCTGAAAGGAAGATTGCAGTCCTGCCTGTCCTGACCCGAGGCCTTGCCCTCAATGGCAGTAGTTATCTTGGAAGCCGGGCAGAGTAAAGGGCTCTTTGAGCTTGGAGCCAGTAGGATCTGTGGTTCTAACCTGGGATCCCTTCAGCCCCAAGGCAATTCCATTCACCCAGCTCTTGACAGAATTTGGTAGAGGCTGGCTTTTTTCAGGATGGCTGTTTGCCCCATCTCCTGGCTTTCCAAATTGAAGCCTGATGCCATTTGGGATGGACTGGCCTCACTGGGTCTCGTTGATGGCAGAACACTGTGTAAAGTAGCTATTAGTTGGCTTGACAGCTATCTTTACATTCCTCCTGCTAAAGCAGACCACAGAGGCATCCTCTAAGATGTCAGTTAAGGGGTTGTTGAGTTCTGTCCTTAATCTTTGGTGGCTGAGCTAGAAGTCTGTAGTCACAGGCATGTTTTGACAGTTTTTTTTTTTTTTTGAAACAATGCAGTGCCCATGAGGAGAGCTATGTTCTTTAAGTAAGATCAAAACATGAAGATCGTTTCACTAATTTGTCTATAAATTTTGTTATTAATTTGCCAAGAACAACTTTAACTTGGACTTTAGAGGGAGCAATGAGCACTGTATTATACCTCTAACTATATTGTTTTAGATAAATAGTATACCTTTATGGTTGCAAATACCTAACACAAGTGCAACTTGTTTGACCAGCAGACCCAAATGCAAACATGTCAATAACTTAAAAAAAAATTTTTTTTTAGTTTTTCTGTACCAACAAATTGAGAACAGCCTATTTATCATATTTATTTAAGTCAGGTGCACCAGAAAGGTAATTTGTGTTAATTTAGCAGTTTTTAATAATTTTTATATAGACACACAATCTGCACATAAGTATCTGGCTCCTGCCATCGGATCAGCCCGGTGCGCCGGCTGCAGCGGCCATTGGAGGGTGAACCAACGGCAAAAAGGAACACCTTTCTCTCTGTCTCTCTCTCACTGTCCACTCTGCCTGTCGGAAGAAAAAAAAAGAAAAGAAAAGACAAAAAAAAAAATTAATGGGGCTGGCTCTGGTGCAACAGGTTAACGCCCTGGCCTGAAGCGCCGACATCTCACGTGGGCGCCGGCTCCTGGCTTCAGATTGGCACAGCTCCGGCCATTGCGGCCAATTGGAGAGTGAACCAGCAGATGGAAGACCTCTCTAACTCTGACTTTCAAATAAAGAAATCTTAAGAGTGTTAATTTTTTTTTAATCTATGATGTCAGTGACCACTCGAGGCTGTTGACATGAGCTGCCTAGACTAAGGAAGCCTTTTGAGTCCACAACTCTCAGTATTTGGACAAGGCCAGAAGCAAAGTGGAAGTTCTCTCCTCCCTTTAGAGAAAAGTACATCCTCTTTTGATGGCTGCTTCTTTTCACTGGGGCCTCACGGAGATCCTTCATGTAGAACATTTTTGCCACAGTGTCTTGGCTTTCTATGCTTGACATGTAAAACAAGTCCATATTTAAACAGACTTTTAAAACTTTGAAACTTTTAGAACTCAGCTGTTTTTAAACAAGTAGAACTTAATGAGACAACGATTATCTCAGTAGGATACAAAAAGACTATTTTCCCAAATATCTATTAACACTTAAGTATTTCATCAACCTCATTGCTTTTACAGAGGATCAGATTTTAATCTTACGTCAAAAAAAAAAAAAAACAGATTGATAACTTTTGTAGCTAACAAAAAAATTGTATAACCATTTAAGACTTCCACACACCTTTTGCAACTACCTAAACCGTTTTATCTTTTCCATTCCAATCTTACAATCCATGTCCTTTCTTTATTATTTCACTAAGAAGCACAGCTTTGACTTGGCAACCTTTTTTCCATCTGTTGATTTTCTTGATTTACATTGAAAATCACAATTTAAAAGAATATCCCGAATTTCAACCTTAGTTACTTCTGAGCAGTCTTGAATTATTTTTATTTATAGACAGCTTATAAAAACCTATTTGTCAACAAATCCAGAGTTTTTCATAGACTGTAAGGTGTTAAGAGTACCTAAGTTTACTTGTGGACACATGTATCTCATTTACCTTTACCCAATTTACATTTAGCAACTACACAGATTGTTAGGGTTGGAGTAGCTGGGGTTCTGGCCTTTTGTACCCCACCCCCGCCACCCCGGGATGAGAGAACTGACATCAACGGAGACAGGTCACTTCATTAAGGCAAAGAGGGAGAAGCATCCTGTTCTAGAAAAGTCTGGTCTGGAGTGCACTTGGGGCTGGGGTTTTATCTGGTTAAGGAGGGAGTTTGCCACTGTCGCTGTGGGGGAGGGAGAAGACTTTGCAGCTGGTGGAAAGTGGAACTAGGGGGCTCTGGGAAGCCTTGGGAACTTTCCTCAAATCTAATTAGAAAGCTGCCCTGTGCAGCTCATCTATTTAATTAGTTGTTTTGCAAGGAGTCTGGGGGAGGTTGCACCTGGTTCCCCACCCAGAGGAGGTTGCACTGGTTGTCAGAAGGAAGGGAGGAAATGGGGAGGGGGTGGGCTGAGGGCAGAAGGAATGGGGAAGGGGCCATGAGCCCTTTACAGATGACTGAAGATACTGGCATTGTATCATGCTTTGTCTGAATTAATGTCAGAACTACATTTATATGGAATTTTATTTTTTATAAAACTGGAAATCAGTTTTATCAACCTGAGATCTGTTAAATGGCCATTTTTCATTTAGTCACCTGCTGTCTGGCAAGGGTTAGCATCATTGCAGAACCTGTAATGGTTGCATAGAAGCCAATAGGGATTACAGTTGAAGCCTTCATAGGTAAGCCGATGACAGCCACATTTCATTCCCAGGACAGATTTCTCTTTCTTCTTTAGACCTTGGGAAAGCCTCTAGCACAACCTCAGTGGTGTCAGCTAGAAACAAGTTTAAGTAAAAGACAAAGGCCTCTGCCACACTTGGGGAGGCTCGGTTCCTGCACCCTGCTTGGCTGTTGCCGTGAGAGCACACGCTCTTGTTCTGCAGGGAGGGCTCTGCTCCGGCACTGAACCCTGAGCTGCTTCCCGCCCTCTGCTTGGCGGGCTCCACTCTTTCCTTGGGGTGAGTGTCCGGGCTTTTTTGTTTGTTTGTTTGTTTGTTTTTTGTTTGGAGGCCAGAGACTAGTTAAAGCAGTGAAAACAGATTTTATTCAGTACCTCCTGAGGAGAGCTGAGCTCCATCACCAGTGGTGCGGAGGTGCCTGGGTGTTTTAAAGGGAGGGCTGGGGTTGGCACAGCTCAAGGGAAGAGTGAGAAGAGGTCATTCAGGGTAAATGCGGTGATCCCAGCTGTGTGTGCTAGCTGGAAGTTATGGAAGTTAGCACGCTGTCTTCTTGCAGAAACTGGCATGGCGGCCCTGGCCTCATAGGAGTGGCTACTGAGCAGGGACACACTTCCAGATTTGTAAGCTTTTTTGAGTGAAGCCTCTAAGAACGGAAGGTTGGGGCCTGCCTCAGATGATAGCCTGAACAGTCAGTTCTTCTGGCATTGTGGAGCTTATTCAGGCAGGCAGGCAGGCAGGCAGGCTTGCTTATTTATCAGTTTTATTTAAGAGTGACAGGGGTCGGGCGAGAGAAATAGCTCTTATCTACTGATACACTTCCCAAACGCCTACCATGGCCAGGACTGGACTGAAGCCAAAGCTGGCAGTAGGGAACCCATTCCAGGTCTCCTGCATGGGTAGCAGGAACCCAGTTGGGCCATCACTGCTGCCTCCCAGGCTCTGCATTAGCAGGAAGCTGGAGTCAGGAGCTGGAACTGAATATTGAATCTTTAGCACTCTGGCGGGGGGATTCAGTGAGTGTCATGACTGTTAGGCCACATGCTCACCACTCAAGTGAGCACTTTAATGAATAATTGCAGTCATCCCAGGGTTGTGGCCTTGTGCTGCTGGAAGCCGGAATCTGGTTGTCTCTGAGTGCGAAGGACTGAATGGAGCCACATGCCCGGAGTGCTGTTTCTAGGGGCAGCAGCTGTAACTGCGTGCTCCTCTGAGCCCTGCACCGCTCACTTACTCCGTACTTCTTGCTGTCTCCCCCATTGCCGTTCAGGACTTGGCAAGGATGGGAGGGGTGTTGATGTGCAGACATCAGGGCTCCCTCTATGGCTGTTTCAGAATTTCTCCCCCTAATCCTCACTGGCACCGACAGCTCTGATTCCCCGAGCCACAGTGTGACTTTGTGTTGCGTTGTTGCCACTCTGTACAACTGGGAGGTGTTCTGGGATAGTGCCCAGTGAAGTTCCTTCTTTCGAGGGTCAGCTCTCCAGTGTCTGTTGCTTTTGCTAGCTCTTCATTTATTTTGTGTTTTTTCAGGTTCATAATTGTGCTGTGTGTGTAACTTATACACTATTTTGCCCTTGCCAGAATGACTGCTGTTCATTTTCCAGTTATTTATTATGAGAATAGTCAAACATTCAGAAAAATAATACGATTACTAAGGTGAACTCTTCTATTCCTGCCACTGGTAACTTAGACTCCATATCTCTGGGTGTTTCTGCTTCCATACCTTTTCAGTAGACAGAGTTAGGAAAAACCTCTGAAAAATCGTGCATTCTGGCCGGCGCCGTGGTCCACTTAGCTAATCCTCCGCCTGTGGCACTGGCACCCCAGGTTCTAGTCCCAGTTGGGGCGCTGGATTCTGTCCCAGTTGCTCCTCTTCCAGTCTAGCTCTGCTGTGGCCCTGGAAGGCAGTGGAGGATGGCCCATGTCCTTGGGCCCTGCACCCCATGGGAGACCAGGAGGAAGCACCTGGCTCCTGGCTTCAGATCAGTGCAGCACGCTGGCTGTAGCGGCCATTTGGGGGGTGAGCCAACAGAAGGAAGACCTTTCTCTCTCTATCACTAACTCTGCCTGTCAAAAGAAAAAAATCGTGAGTTCTTTTTTAAAATTTAATTTTATTGGCCAGTGCCGCGGCTCACTAGGGTAATCCTCCGCCTTGCGGCGCCGGCACACCAGGTTCTAGTCCCGGTCGCGGCGCCGGAGTCTGTCCCGATTGCCCCTCTTCCAGGCCAGCTCCCTGCTGTGGCCAGGGAGTGCAGTGGAGGATGGCCCAAGTGCTTGGGCCCTGCACCCCATGGGAGACCAGGAGGAAGCACCTGGCTCCTGGCTTCGGATCAGCGCAGCATCCTGACTGTAGCGGCCATTTGGGGGGTGAGCCAGCAGAAGGAAGACCTTTCTCTCTCTCTCTCTCTCACTGTTTAACTCTCCCTGTCAAAAAACAAATCTTGAGTTCTTTTTTAAAATTTAATTTTATTTATTTGAAAGAGTTACACAGAGAGGTAGAGACAGAAAGAGAGGTCTTCCATCTGCTGGTTCACTCCCCAGATGGCTGCAACGGCTGGAGCTGTGCCAGTCGGAAGCCAGGAGCTTCCTCCAGGTCTCCCATATGGGTGCAGGGACCCAAGTTCTTGGGCCATCTTCTGCTGCTTTCTCAGGCCACAGCAGAGAGCTGGATTGGAAGTGGAGCAGCCGGGACTCGAACCGGCACCCCTATGGAATGCTGGCGCTTCAGGCCAGGGCTTTAACCCTCTGCACCACAGCGTCTGCCCCAAATCATGAGTTTTTAGTGATGTTGTCAATCAAACTTAATTTTGGGGTGACTGGTGCTGTGGCATAATAGGCTAAGCCTTTGCCTGTGGTGCGGGCATCCCTTATGGGCACCAGTTCATGTCTTAGCTACTCCTCTTCTATCCAGCTCTATTGTATGGGCTGGAAAAGTAGTAAAAGATGGTCCAAGTATTTGGGCCCCTGCACCTGCATGGGAGACCCAGAAGGAGCTCCTGGCTCCTGGTCTCGGATCTGCCCAGCTCTGGCCGTTGTGGGCATTTGGGGAGTGAACTAGCGGATGAAAGACCTTTTTCTCTGTCTCTCCCTCTCTCTCTAACTCTACCTCTCAAATAAATAAAATCTTTTAAAAAATTTAATTTTCCATTTTATAATTCTTTCCCCTAACAATAAAAATAACAATAGTAGATAACAATAGTAGGTAATAATAACAAGAGTAGATAAGACCCATTCAGAGAAGTCAGTCTAAGTTTCATCCTTATTCTTTCTACTCCATTCTTTTCTCCTGTAGGAGGTAATCTGTATTTGTTTTGGTTCATCTGCTGTCATTTAAAAAAATATGAGCAGGCTGTATATATATTCATACTTATTTTTCTTACACAAAAAGAATACTAAAAATGTTCTGAACCTTTTATATATATGGATGTTTTAATAGGTATTTTAATAATAAGAATATTTTTAATATTTATATTTTTAAGCTACAGGAGACCAAATAGAACTGATTGCTTTTTGAGTTGTACTACATAATTGAGAATTGCATATTATTGATCACATGTTTTAAATTTTATCTTTGGCTCTTTGGTATGACCATTTAAGAGAAAGGTAGTTGTCAAAAATGATAGATCACTTAAATTAGAAAGTTACATGGTTCTAAGGTTTATTTGGTTTTAAAATAAATCATGCATTATTTTATAATCTTCTAAAAATTCTGCAGGTTGAAGATCCAGATTGCTTCTGGGTTATTATAAAAGGATGTAGTCCCTTTTTGGATCATGAAGTCGACTATCAAAAACTAAATAGCGCCATGAATGACTTCTATAACAGCATGTGTAAAGATATAGAAATAAAACCATTAATGTTGGAAGAAGGACAGGTATGTATCTGAATGCACTTTATTTATTGTATCTTTATTATTATTTGAAGATTTATTTAGTTGAAAGGCAAAGTTAGAGGGACAGATAGATCTTCCATGCTCTAGGTCAATCCCCAAATGGCCTTAATGACCAGGACTGGGCCAGGCCGAAGCCAGGAGTCAGGAGTTCCATCAGGATCTCCCACGTGGGTGCAGGGACCCAAGGACTCAGACCATCTTGCTTTGCTTTCGCAGGCTCATTAGCAGGGAACCAGACTGGAAGTGGAGCAGCCGGAACTGGAACCAGCACCAGCCTTTAATTATCCTATCTTGAAACACTAATCAGGATGTAGGGGTGGGTGTTTGGCCAGGTAGTTGAAACACCACCATGTTAGAGTGTTTGCATTCGGTTCCTGATTCTAGCTTCCTGCTAATACACAGACCCTGGGAAGCACCAGATGATAGCTCAAGTAATTAGGTCCCTGTTACCCACCTGAGAGACCTGGATTGAGTTCCTAGCTCATAGCCTTCACCCTCTCCCCCACGGCTGTTGTGGTCCTTGGGGAGTGAATCATTGGGTGGGAGTGCTCTGTCTACCAGATAATTGTTAAAAATATTTCAGGAGCTTAGAATGATGAATGTGATTAGAGTATTTTAACGTTCATGGCTGTTGCCTTGTGTTAGGTTTTTGGGTTGCATGAGACTCAGGCTGATGGTGGCAGGGGGTGGTGCTTGTGTAGGTCCAAGTGGGGCCTTGGGATAGATGCCATCCAGATCCAGGTGTTAGGGCCGTCTTCCTGGCGGTGGGAGCCAGGGCAGGTATAGGGACCTTGGCAAAGAGGACCTGGGGTTTTCAGTTCTGGGCCAGTGCCTTCCTCTTTGGTTGCTCATGGCTTTGACCGACTTGGGATTGTTTCTGCTCTGTGCTCCACATCAGGGCTTCTTTGCTTTCATGCAGCCTCAGCCACCATTGCTGTGGTCTGATTTCTCTTGGGTCAGCCATCGTTCCAAGTGTGAACTTCGGTAATAGCATGGAGGGGAAGGACGTGAACACTCGTTAGGAGGGAGACAAGACCTCATCTGAATTCCTTCCCTCGTGCCCACAAATGTCCTTAGTGACCAATTTGTTATTTTTCCATACCAGTGACTTACTGGAGGGATGGAACGGGGTCAGTGGTCCTTTAAGTGTAGTCTTGTTTGGGAAAGCATGATGGGCTCCTCACAGTGAGCATTTACCCAGGAGGTTAGTGCTTTCTCCCTGTCCTTTTGTGGAGAGGTGGTTAAACAGGACACTGTGAATAGATTCAGGGTCACTTGTTTTGAAGAACAGGCGTGCTGTTACCTTCACGTGGGTTTAACATGGGAGAGAGTGCCACTTGCAAGCCATGCTAGGGTGACCCCTCCTTCGTGGCACTGCTGTGAGTGTTTCACTTCATGCTCTCTCCATTCAGTGGCTGTCACTGCCCGAATCCACTTTCATTTGTTTTCTTTTTTTTTAAAGAGTGATTTATTTATTTGAAAGTCAGAGTTACGCAGAGAGGAGAGGCAGAGAGAGAGAGGAGATCTTCTACTCCCTGGTACACTGCCCAGTTGGCCGCGACAACCAGAGCTGTGCCGATCCAATGCCAGGGACCAGGAGGAAGCTCCTGGTGCAGGGGTCCAGGGACGTGGCCGATCTTCTACTGCTTTCCCATCCATAGCAGAGAGCTGGATTGGAAGTGGAGCAGCCGGGGCTCGAACCGGCGCCAATATAGGATGCCAGCACTGCAGGTAGTGGCTTTACAGGATATGCCACAGCACGGGCCCCTCATTTGTTTCAATATGGTGATTTCTCCCACTCCTTCTGTATTGGTGAGCTGGAATTCTTCCTGTTTAGCACTTTCCTTTCAGCTGATCTCTGCTTTCTGGGGGCCTTTTCCTGGGAGACAGTGCTCAGTTTGGGCAGCCTCCTACACCTGTGTCATCTCCTGTAAGTGGGGTACAGGCTGAGACGATGTGGAGAGGAGCCTTTAGGGCTGTCATCACGTGACTAGAGGTTTGACTGCTGAACGTAATAAAGCCTGCCTTCTGTTTTGCAGGTCTGCGTGGTGTATTGTCCGGAGCTACGGTGCTGGTGCAGGGCTGTCATTAAGTCAATCATGTCTTCAGCAGACCATTACCTGGCAGAGTGTTTCCTTGTAGACTTCGCCAGGTACATTCCAGTAAAATCTAAAAAGTACGTATGTGTGTGTTTTTTTTTTTTTATTTAATGAGCATAAATTTCCAAAGTACAGCTTATGGATTACAAGAGCTTCTCCCCCCCGTAACTTCCCTCCCACCCACAACACTCCCCTCTCCCACTCCCTCTCCCCTTCCCCTTCACATCACGATTAATTTTCAATTATCTTTATATATAGAAGATCAATTTAGCATATGTTAAGATTTCCACATTTTGCTCCCACACAGAAACACAAAGTGTAAAATACTATTTGAGTACTACTTACAGCATTAATTAAACACCTAAGAGTAATTGTGTATTAATTACAGAGTTCAACCAATAGTTTTAAGTAGAATATAAAATGCATCTTTTGTATTGTTGTGGCTTCCCCCCAACCCTGACCTCCCTCCCTCCCGTGGCCCTCCCCTCCCCCACTCCCTCTCCCATCCCGCCCTTCATCACGTTTCATTTTCAATTACCTTCATATACTGAAGATCAACTTAGTATATACTAAGCAGGGATTTCCACAGGCTGCACTCACACAACCGAACCAGGTATAGGGTATTGTTCGACTAGTAGTGTTGTTTTTAAGTTTCATAGTAAAACACATTAAGGACAGAGATCCTATATGGGGAGCATGTACCCAGTGACTCCCGTTGTTGATTTAACAATTGGCACACTTATTTATGCTGTCAGCAATCACCCGAG
The DNA here is from genome assembly GCF_051225735.1 of Oryctolagus cuniculus. Taxonomy (NCBI): domain Eukaryota; kingdom Metazoa; phylum Chordata; class Mammalia; order Lagomorpha; family Leporidae; genus Oryctolagus; species Oryctolagus cuniculus. Next base: position 22,140,899 of record NC_142884.1, read on the forward strand.
CCTCTTGCTATGAGCTGTCTAGGCTATGGAAGCCCCTTGAGTTCACCAACTCTGAATTTGTTTAGACGTATGTGTGGTTTTATGTCTGTTTGCCTTACTCTGTTTAAGGAGATAATGATGAATTTTAAAGGAGAATGTCAGTTTTTAAAGTAAGGGGATTACCTTTTGCAAAAAGAAGACATTGAGAGTTTTTGTGCCTTAAGAAATGAAAACTTGGGCCAGGCATTTGGCGCGGTGATGAAGTCACGACTTGGATGCCTGTGCGTCACATCAGAGTGCCTGCACTTGAATCTCAGCTCCACTCTCCACTCTGGTTTTCTGCCAGTGCACCCCCGGGAGGCAGCACATGAGGGCTCAAGTTGACCCCTGCCACCCACACGGGAGACTGAGTTCTGGACTCCTGGTGTCAGCCTGGCTGTTGCCGCATTTGAGAAATGAATCAACCAGTGGACAGGCATCTGTGTTTGTCTCTGTCTCTGACTTTCAGATAAATAATGAAGGAAGACTGCAGGTTTCCATTCTGCGTGCATGACTAGGGGAGCAAATGGTCCTAATGAGGACAGAGAGAGTGACTGTGGCCTTTCTCCACTTGCCTGCCTAGGGTGGGGCAGGGCAGGTTCAGGCTGTTCCCTTCTCGTCTCCTGGGTGCCCTGTGCCAGCTGCTCTCTGGCCTGTCCTCTTAGTTTGCACGTGGGATGGGGTGGGTCCTTCAGTGCGGTTTGCCTCACTACCGGGAGGTAGAGAGAAACTCTCCGTGTCTCCACAGAGGAGGAAATTGATGGCCACCCTCAGGTTGCAGAGAGCAGATTATATACTCAAGTGCGTATTCCTGGTTGTTCTGCGTCACAGAGTAAAGGTGTGGCTATCACGTAGGGTGCGGAGACAGTTCAGGCTCGTCCTGACTGTAACCTTCATTGACTGTGGGACTGCATGTCACAGCTCACTAGAAAACATTAGCACATCACTGTGTTCCTAAAGTTGTATTGATAAAATGCATGAAGTTTTAATAAATGGTTTCTGGGCGGGGAGGGGGGAGGGAACATGCCAGCACACGAGGCTGGTGCTGTGGTATAGTAGGTTAAGTCTCTGCCTGCCGTGCCAGCATCCTGTATGGGCACCCGTTCGGATCCCAGCTGCTCCACTTTGAATCCAGCTCCCTACTCATGGCCTTGGAGAACAGCAGAAGATGACCCAAGTGCTTGGGCCCTTGCACCCACGTGGGAGACCCAAAGAAGCCCCTGGCTTCCGATTGGCCCAGCTCTGGCCATTGTAGCTATTTGGGGAGTGAGCCAGAGAATGGAAGACCAACCTCTCTGTCTTCCCCTCTCTCTGTCTATAACTTTACCTCTCAAATAAATAAATGTTGAGAAAAAGCTAGCACAAGTCACTGTTGGTGTTTAGTGATAATTGTCCCATGGTTTGTCCCAGAGTAAAAGGATGTCCATTTAATAGGCAAACACAAGGGCTCTTATTCCAGTGCAAAAAGAGCAGAGCCAGCTAGCCTTCGGTGCAGTAAGAGGTGTCTCTCACGTAGAGGAGTTTCGTGGCAGAAGGGCTCATCAGACATGGAGGATTTGCAGATACTCAAGGGAAAAGTAGGTGCCTCCCCAGCTTGGGATTCTGCACCTCTGTGACCATAATTGTTATAAAAGTACTTGGGGTCAGCGCTGTGGCATAGCGGTACAGTCACCAACTGCAGAGCCGACATCCCATATAGGTGCCGGTTAAAAAGCCCAGGCTGCTTCACTTCTGACCCAGCTCTCTGCTATGGCCTGGGAAAGCCAAGTCCTTGGGCCCTGCACCCGTGTGTAGGAGGACCTGGAAGAAATTCCTTACTCCTGGCTGCAGATCCGCACAGCTCCAGCCGGTGTGACCAATAGGAGAGTGAACCTGTGGATGGAAGACCTCTCCCTTCCTCTTCCCCATCCCCTCCCCCTCCCCCTCCCCCTCTTAATCCCGCTCTCCCTTCCCCCCTCTCCCTCTGTGCAACTCTTTCAAATAAGTCTTTTTTTTTTTTTTAAGTACTTACTGTGTTTAGCCATCTGGGGAGCTTTTCCTTTTGTATTTGGTGTTTTGAGTTTATTTTTGGCAAGAAAATCAAATGATTAAGTAGAGCTCTAACCTGTCTAAGACAAAGGGTAGGGCTTCAGGGAAGAGAGCTGCTTGATGGTGAGGAAATACGTTGACATGTCTGTTGCTTGCCTTACTTGTCACCTCGCCGTCCATCAGCTGTTTTGTGCAAAGTTGGCAAATACTAATTTTTAAAACATCTGTTCATAGACAGCAATGTTGGAGTAATTCTGGTCACGTAGTAAATGGAATTTATTTCACAGGCTTATTCATTGTTATTCAGTGTTTCCTTTTATTTTTCACTTTTTATGTATTTGAAAGGCAGAGAGACAGAGAGAGAGAGAGAGAGAGAGCGAGCGCGCGAGCACGTGCCTTCTTGTTTCACTTCTAAAATACCTACAACAGCCCTGGGTAGGCCATGCTGGAGCCAGGAACTGGAAACTCAATGTGGTCTCTCCTGTGGGTGGCAGAGACCCAGCCACCTGCTGCCTCCCAGGGCCTGCACCAGCAGGAGGCTGATTGGGTGTGGAACAAGAACTGGAGCCCGGGTGTTCTGACTCGAGATCAGGGCATCCCAAGCAGCATCCCAGCAGGGAGGCCGCATGCCTGCCCCTGTGCAGTATTTCTGTTCCTTCTTTCCCTCCTTCCTCTCTTCCTCCCTCCTTCCCTCCTTCCTTCTGATTTGTGGTATGAAAGGCAGAGTGACAGAAAAGGAGAGAAAGAAAGAGAAGTGTATCTTTCATCCTTTCGTTTACTCCTGCAAATACCCACCACAGCCAAGCTGAAACCAGGAACCCAGAACTCCACCTGAGTTTCCCATGTGGGCACAGGGACCCAAGTACTTGAATTGTCTTCATGATGTCCCAGGCGCATTAGCAAGGAGCTGGATCGGCAGTGGATCTGGGCCCAAGCTGGCACTCGCATGGACACTGGCACCGTGGGTGGCGCCTTCACCTGCACCACAGTGCCAGCTGCACAGTGTGTCTTAACCTGAGGAGCCTCACCAGATACACTCTCCCTGAATTCCTGCCCCTGTGCCATGAAATTTTGATGCCACAGATACACTGAATCACTATGTAGGATCTCTCTGCTTTTACAGGAAGATTTTTTCCACCCTCCAAGAAGCAGTTTTGTTCCCTTGGCCAGATGTCTCCAGGCATCTGTTGGAGGCTGTGTTAGAATCAGAAAGGCATGTCTTTACTTTGTTTTACGGCAAGCATGTTACTGACCTAGGTGAACTATAAAGGAGTCTGTTCTGTGTTGTGTGTTTTATAATGGAACTCTCTCTGCTTCATTTGTCAGCATCCGAGTTGCAGTGGAATCATTTATGCAGCTTCCCTACAGAGCAAAAAAGTTCCGGTTGTACTGCATGAAGCCTGTTACATTGCACATTGACTTCTGTGAAGACAGCGCCGAGATTGTGTAAGTACAGGTTCTGAAGTCACAGGAATCATGAGTAAACGCCTTCAGTTCGTGTCTGCATTTATGTGCCATCAGTTACCCGCGAGCAGGTTTTGAAGGTCTGGGTTCTGCAGGAGGCAGCCTCTGAGTTGGTGCTGGTCAAACTGGCTGTGAGTAGAATTCTCAGGCACCCCCTCCCAGGCCAGAGCTCTGTGCCTTTTGACTTAAAAAAAAACTTATAAAAAGTAGTAGAGGCCGGCGCCGCGGCTCAATAGGCTAATCCTCCGCCTTGCGGCGTCAGTACACGGGGTTCTAGTCCCGGTCGGGGCGCCGGATTCTGTCCCGGTTGCCCCTCTTCCAGGCCAGCTCTCTGCTGTGGCCAGGGTGTGCAGTGGAGGATGGCCCAAATCCTTGGGCCTTGCACCCCATGGGAGACCAGGAGAAGCACCTGGCTCCTGCCTTCGGATCAGCGCGGTGCGCCGGCTGCAGCGCGCCAGCCGTGGTGGCCATTGGAGGGTGAACCAACGGCAAAGGAAGACCTTTCTCTCTCTCTCTCACTGTCCACTCTGCCTGTCAAAAAAAAAAAAAAAAAAAAAAAAAGTAGTAGAGTAATTCTAAAGAAAAGCTTTCATGAAATAAAACTGCTGGAGCATTAAAAAAATGTTGACCACATGCCTGCCTCTGTCCCACGTGTTTCCTCCTGGAGGCCTCTGTGGGCTGTGCAGGCTTTGACCTTCCCACCCTCCATTGGTGCACTTACATACCCATGTGATCGTGGATCCTGCCCTCTGTCAGTGCCTGTACACACCCCTGTGCGCCTGGATCTCGCCCTCTGTCGGTGCACTTAGACACCCCTGTGAGCCTGGATCTCGCCCTCTGTGGATGCACTTACATACCCCTGTGAGCCTGGATCCTCCCCTCTGTCCGTGAGGTTAGACACCTCTGTGGGCATGGACTTTCTTAGGAAGAGAACAGGCTCTCTTGTTTGCAGAATTAACTTAGGAGTAGCTGTGGAGGTTCTTTGCCAATCCATATCCCTCTCCTAACCACTTTGAGTCTTTTTCATGGGTGACTATGACCGATGTGGTTATTGGATTTAACTGCCCCCCCCATTTGATCTTTAAAATAACTCTTGGAAGGAATGGATCTTGTGATACAGCCGAGTAAGCCACTGCTTGGGGCACCTTTGGTTCCATACTGGAGTACCTGATGTAAGTCCTGGCTGCCCACTTCCAGGACAGCTTCCTGCTAGTGCCCTAGGAGACAGCAAATGGTGGATCGAATCCTGAGTACCTGCCACCTGTGAGGGAGACCTGAGTGGAGTTCCGGGCTCCTGGTTTCAGCATGGTCCAGGCCCAGTTGTTGGAGACATTTGGAGAGTGAACCAGTAGATAGAAGATTTCTCTCTCTCTCTTGCCCTCTCTGATGCTCTGCCTTTCAAATAAATAAAAATGAATAAACATTTAAAAAACTAAAATAACTCTTGAAGTATGGTGGTAGCATATCTGATAGATCCAAACAAGAGAAATGTAAATATATTATTCTGATCTTGACTTTTTATTTTATTTTTATTCCTTCTAAATACTGGTTTCTCCTGATTTTCTACTGCCTATACCTTTTCCTGTGATTTTCTTTCCAAAGCATAGGCGAGCTGTAGAAAGGTTAAGTTGATAGAGATCAAATGGGAGGTGGCGAATGGGTGCTCTAGTGGGCAGAGTGAGGACCATAGCAGCCGCTTCCCCACAGCTGCCCCTACACTGTTGGCTTAGCCGACATGTACTGATCCCTCTCTGTGCCAGCCTGTGGAGACGCAGTGATCTCAGAATCGCTGCCCCAGGGAGCTTGTGTTTTGATTTGTCACAGGTAACTGATGTTGCAGCAGGCAGTGCCAGGTGGTGAGCACAGGTCACCTCACTGGGGCTCCTGGGATGTGAGTTTGTGTTGGTGCAAGCAGCAGTGTGGAGGGGGTGTGTCACAGGAAGTAGCTGGGGTCTTTATCCCCACCCAGAGCAGGGCCAGAGCTATGCTGTCTGTTGTGTGCATCGTGTGCTTGATTGGTCATGCAGAAAGAGCCCTGTGTGTGGTTTACAAAGCAAGGTTAGTGTACTAGCCTTGGGGTTTTGTTTAATGAAGTTGCCCTGTTCACTGTTTCAGACCTGCCAAGAAGTGGGACAGTGCCGCTGTTCAGTACTTTCAGAATGTCCTGAAAGGTAAGCCGGTGCGCACTCAGAGCCTGCTTTGAACTGCCGCCGAGGTCGCTCAGCCTTCTGTGGGTGCAGGCTTGGCCAGGTGCCTATCTGGCTGTTTGACCCTCCTGGCAGGTTTCCCTAAGTACCTGCAGCTGCTTCTGCCCAGTACTCAGCACCCCTGCAGCTTTGTAGGTGAACGGGGAGGTCAGTAGCTGACAGCTGATCAGAAGGGGGCCTTTTGTGGGGGGGATGCCTGCACGAGAATAGTGTCCACTGCTTTGCTTGCATAGAAGCTGCAACACTGCAGAGTAAATGGACACGGATGTTATTAGACCAGCAGTTGCTGGAAAGCCTAGCTTTGTTCAGTGAGTGAGATTATAGGAAGTGGGTGTTTGCTATATAATAATCAGTTGCTGATTTAAGATGTGTAAAGTGTCATTGACAACCTGTGTAGTGGCTCTCTTCATTTCATGTCAGTGTCTCTTGTGGCATCTGTCCTGACCCCTGGCAGTCAGAAGCCTAGTGACTCTGTCTGCTTCTTAAGGCTGTAGGCTGTTCAGAAGAGTTAGGGAGTGTGAAATGCCTGTGGGACGGCCTGGTACCTAATTGAGTCCTGCCTCCTCTTCTGAGCTGTCCTGCAACACTGGGGAAAGGAAAACCAAGTGCTCTGATGTTGGAAGGAACTGGAGGTTGGAAGGGTCGCTAGATTTGGAATTTGGGCCCTTGTGAGCTCTCTGGGGCTTCTGGGAAGTGAGCATGGGGGTTTGGATGAGGCCGACCATTGGGAGGACCAAGAAGTACCCTGGAGGGGGAGGCATTTGAAGGGTGGCAGGAGGATGCTGTTGATGGGATAAAGGGCTTACTTATAACACCACTGGCCGAAGAGCCTTTTTCACGGCTCCTAGGAAGACTTTGGTCATTTTGGCACTGGGAACTTTTTCGTGGTTGGCAGAGATTAACAGATGGGAAATAGCCATGATTTTCTCAAGAACGCTTTTAATGTCAGCTGATTTGAGTTTTCTTTTGTGCCATCTAGCAACTACCCAGGTAGAAGCCAAGTTATGTGCTGTGGAAGAAGACACTTTTGAGGTTTACCTTTATGTAACCATAAAAAATGAAAAAGTAAGTTGTATTTTAAATTTTAAATTCTATTTTAAATTCTACTTTAGTAAAACAGTGAATAAATGCCAAGTAAAACAGTATAATTCATGCAGCATAGAAATCATCTTAATATTTCAAAGTCTTAAGTTAAAAGTAGCCAGGACTGTGTATTTTCTATTGATTATTTTTAAAAAATACTTCATTTTATTTAGTGATGGGCAAAAATTATTATAGTAATAAGTCTGAACTGTTGTTTCCTTATGATTTTTAGAAATGACTCATTTGTGGGCCGGCGCCGCAGCTCACTAGGCTAATCCTCCGCCTTGCGGCGCTGGCACACCGGGTTCTAGTCCCGGTCGGGGCGCCGGATTCTGTCCCGGTTGCCCCTCTTCCAGGCCAGCTCTCTGCTGTGGCCAAGGAGTGCAGTGGAGGATGGCCCAAGTGCTTGGGCCCTGCACCCCATGGGAGACCAGGAAAAGCACCTGGCTCCTGGCTCCTGCCATCGGATCAGCGCAGTGCGCTGGCCGCAGCGCACCGGCCGCGGCGGCCATTGGAGGGTGAACCAACGGCAAAAGGAAGACCTTTCTCTCTGTCTCTCTCTCTCACTGTCCACTCTGCCTGTCCAAAAAAAGAAAAAAAAAAAAAAAGAAAGAAATGACTCATTTGCTACCATGTCAGTTCACTGCTCTCGCCTGCTCTGGGGTTTGTTCACAGTGTATTTTGTGGCCTTTTAAAGGATTCACATAAGCGCAGAGAAGGAGATGGCACACATGAGCCCCTCCTGAAGTACCTGCTGCTGCCCTGGTGCAGTTCTGCACCTGGGTCAGAGCGGCAGGGTGGTGTGGATCCAGGGCCTCCGGGAGCCCACACACAGTGCCTTCCTCATGAATTTAATTTTTTTAAAAATAATTTTGGACTTTCAGAGGAGCTTCAAAAATAGTATGGAGCTATTTGGATGTGGTTTACCTTGTTTTCCTAATGTTAGCGTCGTACAGAGCCGCAGTGCAGTCAAAAACTGGCAGATTAACATGAGTAAATACTGCTAAAGTGTCCTTGGCCCTCACCGGAGTGTTGCAGTGTTCCCACTGGTTTCCTTTTTCTGGTCCAGGGTGTGAGCCAGGCCTCCAGCTTGCCTCCAGTGTCCTGTCTGGTTAGTCTCCCAGAGTCTGGGACAGTTCTTCAGTCTTCCTTCATGGCCTGGACGCTTCTGAAGAGTCCTGGTCAGTTATGCTGCAGAGGAACGTTCAGTTTGACTTGCCCTGATGTTCTCATGATCAGACTGAGGTTGTGCATGTTGGCAGAGAGAGAGAGGTCTTCCATCCACTGGTTCACCCCCCAACTGGCTGCGACGGCTGGAGCTACGCCGATCCAAAGCCAGGAGCCAGGAGCTTCCTCTGGGTTTCACACACAGGTGCAGGAGCCCAGGGACTTGGGCCATTTTCTGCTTTCCCAGGCCATAGCAGAGAGCTGGATCGGAAGTGGGGCAGCTGGGACTAGAACTGGCACCTGTATGCCATGCCAGCACTGCAGGCAGCAGCTTTACCTGCAACACCACAGCGCCAGGCCCTATCAGGCATTCTGAATTTGCTACGGTGAGGTTCACTTTTTCCATCGTTCCTTCTACAGTTTTAAAACTTTAATTATCTTTTTTAAAAAGATTTATTTGTCTATTTGAAAGTCAGAGAGAGAAGGAGAGACAGAGAGAGAGAGGTCTTTCATCTACTGGTCCACTGCCCAACCAGCTGAAATGGCCAGAGCTGAGTTGACCTGAAGCCAGGAGCCAGGAACCTTCCCTGGGCCTCCCACATGGGCACAGGGGCCCAAGGACCCGGGCCATCCTCCGGTGCCTTCCCAGGTCATAGCATAGAGCTGGATTGGAAGTGGAGCAGCCAAGATCCAAACTAGCACCACATGGGATGCGGGATGCTGGCACCACAGGCCTAGGCCCTAACCCGTTGAACCACAGCACTGGTCCTTTATTTATCTTTTTTAAAAAAGATTTTCTTGGCCAGCCCCGTGGCTCACTAGGCTAATCCTCTGCCTGCGGCGCCGGCACCCCGGGTTCTAGTCCCAGTCGGGGCGCTGGATTCTGTCCCAGTTGCTCCTCTTCCAGACCAGCTCTCTGTTGTGGCCTGGGAGTGCAGTGGAGGATGGCCTGAGTGCTTGGCCCCTGCACCTGCATGGGAGACCAGGAGGAGGCACCTGGCTCCTGGCTTTGGATTGGAACAGTGCACTGGCTGGCAGGCCGTGGCAGCCCCTTGGGGGGTGAACCAACGGAAAAAGGAAGACCTTTCTCTCTCTCTCTCTCTCTCTCTCACTGTCTCTGTCAAAAATAAAAAAATAAAATACAATAAAAATATTTTATTTATTTGAGAGGTAGAGTTATAGACAGAGAAAGACATAGAGAAAGGTCTTCATCTGCTGGTTCACTCCCCAAATGGCTGCAGTGGCAGGAGCTGAGCTGATCTGAAGTCAGAAGCCAGGAGCTTCTTCCAGCTCTCTCACAGGGGTGCAGGGGCCCAAGCACCTGGGCTATCTCTCACTGCTTCCCAAGGCCATAAGCAGAGAGCTGGCTTGGAAGAGGAGCAGCTGGGATGCAAACTGGCCCCATACAGGATGCTGGTGTGGCAGGTGGAGGCTTAGCCTACTGTACACAGCACAGGCCCCTATTGATCTTTCTGTTTCTTTGAAAGGCAGACAGACAGAGATCCTCAATATCCTGGGTCACTCTCCAAATGCTGTCATTGACTAAGCCTGGGCAGGCCAAAGCAGGGAGCCAGGAACTCAATCTGGGTCTCCCCGTATGGGTTACCAGGACTCAAATTCTGGAATCGTCATCTGCTGGCTCCCAGGGTCTGCATTAGCAGGAAGCTGAATTGAAAGCAGAGCTGGGTTTCGGACCAGGCACTTTGATATGGGATGCAGGCATCCCAAGTGGTGACATAAATAACCACTGTGCCAAATGCCTGCCTCTACATTTTTAATGAAAAAACTATCCCTTCTTCCTCACTTACTGATTGTATTCAGCAATTTCTGTTAGTATGGACTTTGGATTATTTGTTTTGTTTGGAGGGTTGTAATCCCCTCAAATTATCATTACCATCTTGCTCAGTTGTCTCAAGTTTGGGTCATTAAGGGCTTCCTTGTGTTCTTCCATTGTGACCCCTCATTGTTTACACACAGTTTTCTGGGGCCCCAAGATCATTTTCCAGACCCAGCTGTATAATCAACCACTTCTTCAAGAAACTCTGGTTCCTTTTGTTAAAAAATGACATTTAGATACCCAGATGAGGGCATAGGTGTGTTTGCTGCTACTGGGATGAAAGAGATTGTCATTCCTCTCAGCAGAAAGAGTTAGGAATACAAACATGTACACACACACTTTATAACTGTGTGTACATGCACACACACATGTCTTTATTGCTAACCTATCTATCTATACTTATGTTAAGGACTCTGATACTTTGATTTCAGTCCAACAACCTAACCCTCCCCTTTCCTTTTTTTTTATACTTATTTATTTGAAACAGAGACAGAGGGAGAGATGCAGAAAAAGAGATTTTCCTTATGCTTGGTTCACTCTCCAAATGGCTGCAATGCCCAGGGCTGGGCCAGGCTGAATCCAGGAGCCAGAAACTCTAACTGGGTCTTTACATGGGTATAAGGGGCAGGTTCAAGCACTTGGACCATCTTCCACTGCCTTCCCAGGTACATCAGCAGGGAATCGGATTGGAAGCAGAGCAGCAAGGACTTGAGCCAGTGCTCCAGTAGGGGGTGCTGGCATCCACAGATGGTGGCTTAACTCGCTGTACCCCAACACTTGCCACTTTCCTTGTTCTTGACACTTTATTCTAACAGTATACTTACCTGATTCACATAAAGAAATCTCAAATGCCAACATTGCTCTAAGAGATTTGTCTTTAGCCTATTATATACAGCCAAAATACTGTTTTAAAAGTTACTGATGTTAGTGTTTTTCTTTCACAACTTCTTCAATGTTAGTGTTTATTTTGCATTTTGGGTTTCTCACATTCTGGTTGATTTTTATCTGTTATTTTTCATTGTTTATTTTATGCTTTGGTGAAAACAAACAAGCAGAAAACTATCAGATTGCTGATTATGAGGGCCAACCTTGTAAGATGTCTTTGTTTTAAAAAGCCTTTATTGACTGCTTTATTCTTGCTGTTTAAAAATAAGTCTTTCTCACCACATGGGTTGGTGTGCTTATAAGACTTGCCTTGACTGAAGGCTGGGAGGTCTGTGCTTAACTGAGGGAGAACTTAAAATGGATGCATGAGGTCATGATTGCCAGAGAAAGAGGATTAGGGCCAATAATCCTCTTTAGGCTCACAAAGGAAACACCAGCATGTGTCCCAGGGTGTTCTGTTTTTTGGGCTGGCAGCTTTCTTTCAAGATGATTTTAAGATACTTCCATGTTGTTGCGTGTGTCAGTGGTCTCCTGTTGTAGGGATGTGATATGTGTGCATTTATTCCTGCACTTATTGATGGTGTTTGAGTTGTGGCCAGCTTGGGGCTGTTACCAATATTCATGTAAAAGTCTTCCTGTGGACCTGTGCTTTTGTGACTCTTGAGTAAATACCTAGAATATTATTTTGGGTGGGCCGGCACTGTGGCACAGTGGGTAAAGCCATTGCCTATAGTGCTAGCATCCCATATGGGCACCGGTTAGAGTCCTGGGTGCTTCACTTTTAATCCAGCTCTCTGGTATGGTCTCAAAAAGCAGTAGAAGATGGCCCAAGTCCTTTGGGCCCCTGCACCCATGTGGGAGACCTGGAAGAAGTTCCTGGCTCTCGGTTTAGGATTGGTGCAACTCCGGCCATTGCGGCCAGTTGGGGAGTGAACCAGCAGATGGAAGACCCCTCTCTCTCTCTCTCTCTCTCTCTCTCTGCCTCTCTGCCTCTCTGTATGTAACTCTGACTTTCAGATAAATAAATAAATCTTTTAAAAAGAATATTATTTTGTGTAAGTCATGGATAATACTGTAGATATTTAGGAACTGCCAAATTGTTTTCCAAAGTATATCATTTTACATTTCCAAAGGCAATGTATAGGTTCCAATTTCTCTGCTTCCTCTTTGTTTTAAAGATTTATTTATCAGATTAGATTAAGATGGCAGAGTAGAGAGGGAGATTACTGCTCTAGTCCAGGAGAAGATAGTTTTTTAAAAAGTGGGGATAGTGCAGTCTCAGGGAAGAATTAGGGAGAAATCGACAGAGGAAATTCCCTGCAAATTAGAGGGACACAGTAGGGAGGGTGTAAATGCCCACAGTTGAGGACCCCAGCACCAAGAGCATCAGCACCAGCTTTGGAGACTGAGGTGAGACTAGACTGCAGCAGCTCAAACCAGTGGTGATAAAGCTACAGGAAAAGCCTAGAGAGAATCTGGCTTGGAGCTCTGTGGAGGATGGCATACCTGCCAAACTAGAGGAGGAAAAGGGGGGAGCATGTTTCTCTCTCTCCAATCACCCTACAACGGCATCCTGCAAGAAGCAAATAGAGAGCAGGCACTATTTTGGACATACATAACAGCTGCGCCAGGTTGTGTCTGCACACAGGACCAGACAAGCAGAGACTTCTGAGTCTGGTGGGGAGAACTAATGGGGGCTGGATGCTCATGACTGTGGGAGGCTTTTATGCCAGGACTGTGAGAACAGATAGGCTGTGTGGGAGGGCTCAAGGTGTGGCTGGGACTTTGGGGAGTCACTGTGGGAGACTCCACATGCTCAGGGCTCCCTGGTTACCTGGTGAAGGACATTGCTGGGGAATCTACTTATACCAAGGCCTGCAAAGATCCTTTGTGTGATCCTAGCTAGTGCCCAGGCACTGGTGTCATTGGAAGAGAGGAGGTGAGCTGAGTCTATGCCAACAGAGCAGAACAAACCTCCCCTCTGATTAAAATAATAATAAAGACTTACCACACCCAACCCAGTGTCACCTAAGATACTCCCTTCAGCCTGGAACAGAGCCCCTGGCCATACCCACCTTGTGCCTCTAGGTATCTGCTGAAAAAAATACTCCACTAATCCACAGAGGCATAGTCCAAAGATAAAAGCCACCACAGCTAAAAACGAAGAAATCAATGAGTTAATCTTAAGAAATGCCAAATAAATGCACCAATTCAAGAAACAAGAATAAGGAAGACAACATGATGCCCTCAGAAGATCATAACACTTCAATACTAGATTGTGAAGATGAAGAGATTGAAGAAATGCCAGAAAGAGAATTAAAAAAAAATTGATCGTAGGATTACTTAGAAGTTATCAGAAGCAAATGCACGAACTAATGAAATCCATACATGATGTGAAAGAATATTTATCCCACGAAATTGAGATCTTAAAGCAAGATGAAATTTTGGAAATAAAGAATTGAATGAACAAATAAAAAATGCAGTGGAAAGCCTTAACAACAGAATCGATGAAGCAGAAGAAAGAATATCTGACTTTAGAAGACAAATTGCAGGAAATTATACAGTCATGTCAAAAGTGAGAAGAAATTGGAAAACTAAAAAGCATTGTTGGGAATCTTAAGGATCCTATCAAATGACCCAACATATGGGTTCTAGGAGTTCCTGAAGGTGTGGAAAAAGAGAAAGGATTAGAAGGCCTTTTTGGTGAAATAATAACAGAAAACATCCCCAATTTGGAGAAAGGGACATCCAAGTACAGGAAGCACATAGAGCTAATTAGACATGACTAGAAAAGATCTTCACCATGACACATTGTAATCAAACTCTCCCAAGTAAAACATAAGGAAAAGATTGTAAAATGTACATGAGAGAAATTTCAGAGGATCTCCAATTAGACTCACAGCAACCTTACCATCAGAAACCCTACAGGCTAGGAGAGAAATGATGAGATAAATTCCAAGGCTTAAGAGGAAAAAAAACTGTCAACCCATAATACTGTACCCTGCAAAGCTGTCATTTAAAATGAAGGTGAAATAAAGACCTTCCATAACAGAAATTGAAAGAATTTGTCACCACCTGTCCAGCTTTGCAAAAGATGCTTAAAGATGTGCTACACACAGAAACACAGAAACATGGGTATAACTGTGAAAGAAGATGAAGGCAGAAAATCTTTCAGTAAAAATACAAAGGAAATCCAAAGGAAACAATAGGAGTATTTATGGGAAAATGGCAGGGTGAAATTTTTGCTTATCAATAGTCACTTTGAATGTAAATGGACTCAACTCTTCAGTTAAAGGGCACAGATTGGCAGAATGTTTTGTATTTGTTGCCTACAAGAAACACATTTCACCAACAAGGATGCATGTGAACTGAAAGTGAAAGATTGGAAAAAGATATTCCATGCTAACAGAACCACAAAAGAGCTGGTATAGCCATCCTAACATCTGACAAAATAGAATTTAACACAGAAGCTGCTAGGAGACAAAGAAGGTCCCTATGTAATGATTAAGGGATCAATTAAACAGGAAGATGAACTGTTAAAAACATATATGCACCTAATTACAGGGCCATTGCTATTTAAAAAAAATGTTAAGGAATCTAAAAGGAGACAATACAGTAATAATGAGGGACTTCAAAACTCCCTTTCAGCAATGGACAGATCACCAGACAGAAAATCAGCAAGGAAACAGTTAATTGACAATATAGACCAAGTGGAACTAACAGATACCCATAGATCTTTTCAACCTACAGTTGCAGAATACACATTATTCTCACCAGTGCATGAACTTTCTCCAGGATTGACCACATGCTAGGCCATAAAGCAAGTCAGCAAATTGAAAAACATTGAAATCATATCATGCATCTTCTCAGACCACAATGCAGAAAAGCCGTAAATCAGCAACTCAGAAATCTCTAGAACATATGCAAACACATGGAGACTGAACAGCATGCTCCTGAATGAACAGTGGGTCATTGAAGAAATCCAGAAAGAGAAATAAAAAAAAAATTTCTGGAGGGGCCATCGCTGTGCTGTAGCATGTAAAGCTGCCGCCAGCAATGCCTGCATCCCATGTGAGTGCTGGTTCAGTCCCAGCTGCTCCAATTCTGATCCAGCTCTCTGCCATGGCTTGGGAAAGCAGCAGAAAGTGGACCAAGTATTTGGGCTCCTGCACCCACGTGGGAGACCCTAAAGAAGCTTCTGGCTCCTGGCTTCAGATTGGCACAGCTCTGGCCATTGCAGCCAACTGGGGAGTGGATCAGCACAGCTCTGGCCATTGTGACCAATTGGGGAGTGGATCAGCACAGCTCTGGCCATTGTGACCAATTGGGGAGTGAATCAGCAGATGGAAGACTCCCTCCTCCCTCCTCTCTCCTCCCTCCTCCCTCCAGCAGATGGAAGACTCCCTCCTCCCTCCTCCCTCTCCCCCCCCTCCCTGATCTGTGATAATTAACAAAGCACCTAAAAGACAATCAGTTGAAGTGTAATTGACAGGCAGAGAGAGAGAGAGAGAGTGTCTTACATCTGCTGGTTCACTCCCCAGATGGCCACAATGGCTGGAACTGAACTGATCTGAAGCCAGGAGCTTCTTGCAGGTCTCCCACATGGTTGCAGGGGCCCAAAGACTTGAGCCATCTTCCACTGCTATCCCAGGCCATAGCAGAGAGCTGGATCAGAAGTGGAGCAGCAGGGACTCAAACCAGTGCTCATATAGGATGCCCACACTGTGGGCCACAACTTTACCTCCTATGCCACATCGCCAGCCCCTAAGCTTACTTTTTTTTTTTTTTTTTTTTTTTGGACAGGCAGAGTGGACAGTGAGAGAGAGAGAGACAGAGAGAAAGGTCTTCCTTTCGCCGTTGGTTCACCCTCCAATGGCCGCTGTGGCTGGCGCATCGCGCTGATCCGAAGGCAGGAGCTAGGTGCTTCTCCTGGTCTCCTATGCTGGTGCAGGGCCCAAGCACTTGGGCCATCCTCCACTGCACTCCCTGGCCACAGCAGAGATCTGGCCTGGAAGAGGGGCAACCGGGACAGAATCTAGCGCCCCGACCGGGACTAGAACCTGGTGTGCCGGTGCCACTAGGCGGAAGATTAGCCTATTGAGCCACGGCGCCGGCCCTAAGCTTACTTCTTTTTTTTTTTTTATCTTTTATTTAATGAATATAAATTTCCAAAGTACGACTCGTGGGTTACAATGGCTTTCCCCCCCATACCGTCCCTCCCACCCACAACCCTCCCCTTTCCCACTCCCTCTCCCCTTCCATTCACATCAAGATTCATTTTCGATTATCTTATTATACAGAAGATCAGCTCCTAAGCTTACTTCTAAGGGTACAGTTTAAAAACTTGCCATGGGACCCCAAATCCCCTTAAGCTTGGTGATAAAAATACCATCTTAAATGTTAAAGTGATTGGATACAATTTAACTGTCTCGTAATAATAATAGATGAAATTAATAAGGAGTAAATGCTCCAACATGAGAAGCAGTCCACACAGCAGACTGATTGAATGACAGTCACTTTAAGTAGCATTCTGACCTCAGAATCAGCCTTTAAGGCATTCTGGTCTGGCTGAAAAGCCCACAGGAGCATTTCAGGCATGGAAAGCCGAGACACTGTGGCAAAAATGTCCTACGTGAAGGACCTCGGTAGGTCAGATCCCAGTGGAAAGAAGTAGTTATCAAAGAAAGAGGTACTTTTCTATGAAGGGAGGAGAGAACTCCTTTGCTGATGGCCTTGTCTAAATACTGATGGAGTTTGTGGATTCAACAGGCTCCAAAGCCTAGGCAGCTCATGTCAAGAGCCTTGGGTGATCACTGATGTTATACATAAGAGTGTTAATTGTTAAATTAACTACAGGAATCACTGTGCACTAACTTCCCATGCAGGACCTCTGTCCTCAAAGAGTTATAATTATGTCTGAGTGCTCACAAGAGACATATCATTCTTGGGTGCTTTTTTAAAGTTACTAAATTTCTAAAAATAAAATGAAATTAACTTCAAGATACGAAGACTTTGAAAAAGCCCTTGTCTGGACTGTTGAGGAACAGTTTTTGTTTTGTTGTGGTTGTTCCAATTGTTGAACTCTTTACTTAATACAGAGTTGATCTTCTGTGCATAAAGTTAATCAAACTGGATTTCAGTGGAGAATGGGACTGGTAATGAAAGAGGGAGGAGGAGGAGATTTATTTATGTATTTGAGAGGAAGAGTAGTAGAGAGGGAGAGAGATCCTCCACTGATTCACTCCACCAAATGGTTACAACAGTCAGGACTGGGCCAAGCTGATGCCAGCAACCTGGAACTTTGTCCAGGTCTCTTACATGGGTGGCAGGGACATGAGCTCTTGGGTCATCCTCTGCTGCCTTCCCCGGCACATTAGCAGGAAGCTGGTTTGGAAGCGGAGGAGCCAGGACTTGAGCTGGCACTCTGATACAGGATGCCACAGTGCTTAATCCACTGCACAGCGACGACTGCCCCTCTCCACTTCCTTTCTGATGCTCTGTGCTTGTTCTGAAAGATGAGTAGTGGTGGCTCCCAGGGGTTTAAGTTTGCCGTTCCCCAAAAACAAAAAATGTTTTCACATCCTTTTTTGCCATCCTCTGTCGTCTTCAGTGACATTGAGACCTTTTGCCCGTTTTTAATTGGGTAGTTCTCTTTTCATTGAGTTTCAGAGAGATACATGTTCTCTCTGTATTTATTCTAGGTACATGTCTATTCAGGCACCTGGCTTTAAAATGTTTTGCCCCATCTTGTCACTGTCTTTGGAAGAGCAGAGTTTTCGGTTTGATCAAATCTCATTTGTCAGTCTTCCTTTTATGGTTAATGCTTTGTCCTTGTTTTCCCACCAGATCTCTGCCTGGCTGGGTGGTGTTGGTTCTCTAGTGCCTTTTCGAGGATTGTATTTCACACAGATCATTGCTGTTTTCTTAGCAGGAGGATCGGTGAGAAGTATTCAGTTCACCATTACCACAACAGAAGTCCTGAGATCAGCTTTTACCATGTTGTGTTCTGTAAAGTCCTCTTGAGTTGAGTCTGAAATGCTTTCTTCAGTCATGTGACCATCCTGTCTTACCCTTCATGAAATGTGTCGCATCTGCAGGTTTGTGTTAATGACGACCTGGTTGCAAAGAATTTTGCTTGTTATGTGTCACCCATGGAGAAGCAGCAGCTGGATTCTGTAGAGAAACCAAGATTAAATATGAACTCAGCCTCCTCCAAGAAACTCAACCCAGCTCTTACTCTTTGGCCAATGTTTTTGCAAGGAAAATATTTCCAAAGAATGGAAGGTGAGTGAATTCTCTGACCAACTTGTATTTCTCTCAGATTGTTCACGACCTTACTGTATTGATAGGAGTTATTGTGCCAACTTTTCCCCATGTGGAGACAAAGACTTGGACTGTTTAAAGTTTAATCCTGATGAGTCTGAGATAGGTTTTAAGGTCCTGAAACTGCTACAGTTTGTTTACGTGAGACCAGGACGAAACAATTCTGGTTTCTTGTTAACATTATGTTTTCAGAAGTCCAGATGTCTGCAGCTTAAAGTTATTTGCAAAGTAAGTTTTTGAATAAGTTTTAAACACACTTTAAAAAAAATATTTATTTATTTGAAAGGCAGAGTGATGGAGAAGGAGAGTTGAAAAAGATCTTCTGGGGCCGGCGCTGTGGTGTAGTGAGTAAAGCCGCCACCTGCAGTGCCAGCATCCCATATGGGTGCCAGTTCAAGTCCCGGCAGCTCCTCTTCCAATCCAGCTCTCAGCTATGGCCTGGGAAAGCAGTAGAGGATGGCCCAAGTCCTTGGGCCCCTGCACCCACGTGGGAAGACCCGGAGGAGGCTCCTGGCTTCATTCGGATAGCACAGCTCCAGCCATTGCTGCCATTTGGGGAGTGAGCCAGCGATTGGAAGGCCTCTCTCTCTCTCTGCCTCTCCTTCTCTCTCTGTGTAACTCTTTCAAATAAATAAAATAAATCTTAAAAAAGTAAATAAAAAGTAAAGAGATCTTCCATTCACTGGTTCACTTCCCAAATGGCCACAACAATCAGAGCTGGGCCGGGCCAAAATCAGGAACCTGGAACTCCATCAGGGTCTCCCATGTGGATGGCAGTCTTAGCCTGTACCTCACAGCAATCAATTTATTAGATGAACATCTTTAACTTTGCTCAAATATTCATCAGTTCTAAGGAAATTGCAACCTCGAAATTGCAATCTGTTTTAGCTGTGAAACTCAATTTGAGGAAAATCCACTTTTCAGTGACTTTAAATCAGCAAAAGGAATATCCTTTGGATAGTGAGTCAACAGATAGAAGATCTCTCTCTTTGTCTCTCTTTGTTCCCTGTACTCTGCCTTTCAAATAAACAAAACGTCTAAAACTGGGGGCAGTGTTGTGGTGTAGTGGAGTGGGTTGAGTGGCTGCTTGTGACACAGAGTGCCAATTCAAGTCTTGGTGACCCAGCTTCCTGCTAATGCATATGAGAAGGCAGCACAAGATGGCCCAATTGTTTGGGCCCCTGCACCCATGTGGGAAACTCGGAAAAGCCTCCTGGTTCCTGGCTTCGGATCGGCCCAGCTCTGGCTGTTGGAGCCATTTGCAGAGTGAACCAGCAGATGGAAGACTTTTCTCTGTCTCTTCTTCTGTCTGTAATTCTACCTCTCAAATAAATCTTTTTTTAAAGAGTTATTTATTTAAAATGTATTTTTCTATAAGGTATGAAGAAGGGGCAGTTGTAGACTGTGGAAATGATTTTTTAAATGTCACTCACATTCCTGTCCCCACCCAGGTATTTTGTTCTTTAAAGCACCAATAAGAACAGAAATCATGTAATTTGGAGTTTTATTTCAAGCTTTAATCCTAAAATTTGTTCTTTTGATCAGATTCTCATGGTTTAAATTTGCTGACACATTCTCTGCAGCATACGAGGTGCAAGGATGTTGTTGGTGACCTGGAGCCAACTGCTGCAGTGCTGGGTGAGTTCTACTACTTCGGCTTATTTCATAGGCAGAGTAAGAGAATACTCTTATCTGTCTAAAGCTTATGAAGGTTGTTTAGAGGGGCTGTGGTAGCTTCTCGCGCTCTCGCGCTTGCTCGCTCGCTTGCTCTCTAGTGGAGCCAGTTTGTGACATAGGTGCTGTCAGTGGTAACTGGCCCTATGGTGCATCCTTAGAGCTTGTCTGTGTGTGGTACGGATTTTTCTCAGCCTGGCCTAGGCCAGTGGTGTGTTCTCAGGCTGTACATATGCTTTTGTGGCTGAGTTTTCTTTCAAGCAATCAAGCGTGTACAGGCAAGGAAGACACACTGAGGAGGGCAGAGATCACCAGTCTTTGATTTCATATCTTGTGTAGATATTTGATGAATTAGAATGTTGCACCAGGGTGAAATCTGTTGGCTTCTTTCTTTTTTTTTTTTTTAAAGTTTTTATTAATCTATTTGAAAGGTAGAATGAAATGTGCAGCCACTTGCAACGCGCACATCTTGTGTCGTAGTGCTTGTTTGAATCCTGTTCCTTTGCTTTAGATCCAGTTCCCTGCTAATGTACCTTGGAAAACTGTGGAATCAGAAGATGACCCAAGTATGTGGGCCCCTGTACCCACATGGGAGACGCAGATGGAGTTACAGGCTCCTGGCTTCAGCCTGGGCAAGTCTCAGATGTTGTGGCCATTTGGGAACTGAACTAGCAAGTGGAAAACCTCTCTCTCTCTCTCCCTTTCGAATAAATAAATAAATCTTTTTAAAAAATATACATGGTTCATACCTTACAAGTGGCTGCTTAATCTGCTGTGCCATAATGCTGGCCTCTCATGCATATCTTTGAAAAGGAAAATGTTATAGTGAACCAACAAAAGCTGATGTGAAGTATGACTAGATGGTTATGTAAAAAAGCAAAATTGTTAGATGTTGTTTATGCATGTAATTATTTTCCTTTAATCCTTGTAAAAAGCTATTTTAACTGTATTTCAATTAATTTTTGCTATTTCTCTTTGAAATTGCCTTATATAATTTTATTTTAATTTTTAAAAATTAAGTTATTTGAGAGACAGAAAGGGCAGGAAGGGAGAGAGCTTGCCCCCATGTGTTGTCTCCATGTGCCTGTAACAGCCCAGGGCCAGGTTGGGGGGTGCTGAAGTCAGGAGCCAGGAACTCAGTCCAAGTCTCTGACATGTGTAGCAGGACCCTGATCACTAAAGCCATCGCTGCTGTCTCTCAGGGTCTGCATTAGCAGGAAGCTGGAGTCGGGAGCCTAAGTCAGGCATTGAACCTAGGCACCACAATATGAAACATGAACGTCAGTTGCTAGGCCAAATGCCCATTCTACATTACATATATTTTTTAAAACCAAAGAGTAATGCTTTGCTAATGGTTGGTCAAATAAATAGCATAAAATGGCTGTCATGGAAAGTGATTTTCTCCTGTTCATACTTTTTTTTTGGAAGATTTATTTTTTTTTTTTTATTTGAAAGACAGAGTTACAGACAGAGAGGTCTTCCATCCACTCGTTCACTCTCCAGATGGCCGCAATGGCTAGAGCTACGCCAATCCAAAGCCAAGAGCCAGGAGCTACTTCCAGGTTTCCCACGTGGGTGCAGGGGCCCAAGCACTTGGGCCATCTTCTGATATCCCAGGCCATAACAGAGAGCTGGATTGGAAGAGGAGCAGCCAGGACTAGAACCGGCGCCCATATGGGATGCTGGTGCTTCAGGGCAGGGCTTTAACCCACTGCGCCATAGCACTGGCCCCTCCTGTTCATACTTGTCTCATCCTAGGTTGCTCCCCAGACATAAACCTTTTTATTTTAAAGCTCTTTATTTTGATATTTAATTCTGAACTTTAAAAATAATTACATATGTGTATTTTTTACTGTTTTGAGGCTTGTCAGCTGTAGACATGGTCATGATTTCTGTGACAGATGAGCTCCCGTACCCCTGTCCACAGTCATTCCTTCTAAAGACCTTTGTGAAGCACTTACTCTAAGTCAGGTGCTATTCTGGCGATTCATCTGCTTCTGCGGAGTTTGCATCCATCTTCTCAGTAGAAGTATTTTTAGAATAATCCCAGACATTCTAAAAAGTTGGAGAACATTGTAAAGAGTGTTTTTCCCAAAACCACTAAAAAAAAAGTTGCTGCCTTAATGTCCATCGTTCCCTAATACCTGAGTGTTTCTTCATCAGACAAGGACATTCCCCCAAATATCCACAACAGCCATCAAAAGCGGAATGGAATGGTAGCAGGCACCCGTGTGACCCTGTAACCCTCAGACCCCAGTCAGATTCTGCTGATAGTGGAGGGATGCGGGTTAGCACCACTGAACTGCTTTAGTGATCGTCTCCTGAGTGCTGTGCCGTCGGGAGCTGTTCCCCGGTCCTTCCTGATGCCTTACCTGACTGCGCGCCGTGTCCTTCAGCCTTGCCTGGGGCTGTTCATCCCGTCCCGTCCTGCCAGACGACGCAGGGTTTCCCTTGGCCCTGTTCCTGATGGAGTTCACTGTATCACTGAGGAAGGTGGAGCCCGCCGGGCTTCTCCACTGAAAGCTGTGCTCTTGCCCATTGTGAGGGCTTTGCAGACAGGTGCTGGGAAACCATGTAAAGACTTCTGTCCCTTGTATTTGCTCATGTATTCATGAGCATATTAATGTGGATTCCTATCTGTAACAGAAATCAGCAGCTCTTCTAAATTGCCCTGGCTTCCTTTCATAGGGAATGGCATTTTTCAGCCAAAATCTGGGAGCCAGGTGTGGTTGTTAGGGTACCATTGCTCTGAGGCACTCCTGTGGACAGAAGCAAGGATATGTATGTCTTTGGCGTGTGTGTACATCTGTACATCTATTATCTTTTCTATGTATTGAAAATCAGGAGTTGGGGCCGGCGCTGTGACACAGTGGGTTAAAGCCCTGGCCTGAAGCGCCAGCATCCCATATGGGCGCCGGTTCAAGACCCGGCTGCTCCACTTCCGATCCAGCTTCTGCTATGGTCTGGGATAGCAGTAGAAGATGGCCAAAGTCCTCGGGCCCCTGCACCCATGTGGGAAACCTGGAAGAAGCTCCTGTTTCCTGGCTTCAGATTGGTGCAGCTCCGGCCATTGCGGCCAATTGGGGAGTGAACCATTGGATGGAAGACCTCTCTCTGTCTCTCTCTAACTGTTTTAAATAAATAAATAAATCTTAAAAAGAAAATCAGGAGTTGATGTGTATGTGTGTCCATACACACACATATTTATATCTGTCTCTTTTGGTGTCATTAGAAGTTAACTTTTTTTAAAAAAATTATTTATTGAAAAGGCAGAGTTACAGAGAGAGGAAGAGAGAACAAGTGACATCTTCATCTGCTGGTTCATGCCCTAAATGGCTGCAGTAGCCAGGCCTGGGCCAGGCCAAAGCCCGGAGCCCAGAGCTCCATCTGGGTCTCATGTGTTTTTCAAGGGCCCAGGTACTTGGGCCATGGTCAGCTGCTTTCCCAGGAGCACTAGCAGGGAACTGGATCAGAAGTGGGGCAGCTGGGACTCAAACTGGCACTCATAGGGAGTGCTGTCATCACAGGCAGCAGCTTAGCCTGCTGTGCCACAGTGGCCCTGATGTTAGTAACATGTTTGACGGATTTTTTTTCCTCCTTTCCTTCTGTAGATTAGTGTTTCTTCATCTCTCATCCTTTTCTCTTAGCCTTCTTTTTTCTTTTGAAAAATTATTTATTTGAGAGGCAGAGAGAACACTTGCATTTGCTGTTTCACATCCCAGAATGCCTGGGCTGGACTGGGGTTGAAGCTGGGAGCCTGGGATGCTATCCGAGTCTTCTAAGTGGGAGGCAGGAATCAGATTACTGGAGCTGTCACCACTGCCTCCCAGAGTCAGCATTAGCAGGAGGCTGGAGCCAGAGCCAGAGCCAGGTGACCTAGGTGTGCTGACATGGATGTGTGTGTCTCAACTGCTAGGTTAAGTGCCCACCAAGCTCCTTTTTTTCTATTTTGTATTTACTTTTACTTTAAATGAACTGATTTCTGAGAGGTTTTCTTAATTTTTTGAATGTCATCCTCTTTGTTTCCAGTCTAGTATTTATCTTTTGAGTTTTCAGTTTAAAGACTTTTTATTGCCTAATTTTTTTTGTTTGTTTGCCTGCCTTTTTATATCCAACTGTTTTGTTCCATGAATACTATTCCTTATTCTCGCTGGTGTTCTAAATAGTTTTACAGACTTTTACATCTTTTTAAAAATCCTTTCAGACCGTTATTTTATTTCAGGCCTGAATCTCCCTTCCCACGCTTTGTTTCTTGATTGCCATGTATTGATGGCACTGCACTACTTTGTGCTTTTTGTTTGAAGGCTGATCTTGTGTGGACATTTTCTCTTTGTGAATTTCAACTACTACCTCTACTCCAGCTCCAGATTGGAGTTTGTGTTCTCAGCTGAGATGCTGCACCCCCAAACAGGTAGTGTAATTCTAGACCCCAGCTACGCATGCCTGGCCTGCACAGTACCTTAGAGAAGGATCAGACCAGAATGCGGTATCAGCTCACATTGCCGTGTTAGCTCTTTGTTTCAGTAGTTTAGTGTCTAATGGCTGGTTTTCTTATTAGTACTTAGAGTGAACACTGCTGGAACTGCCTCTGGAGGTTCCTAGGAGATGATGTGGGGTTGGATTCCCTTCCTTGGAAGTCATGCCTCAATTTTTACAACCTGTAAATACCCAGCTTGATTATCTGTAGTATTCACTAAATGATTGTTTTCACTTCTCAAAATCAGATTTAGGCTTAGCTGATGAAGATTTATTTAAGATTTATTTATTTATCTGAAAGGCAGAGTTACAGAGAGGCAGAGGGAGAGAGACAGGTGTTCCATCTGCTGGTTCAGTCCCCAGAGGGCTGCAATTCCAGGAGCTGAGCCTCTTCCTGGTCTCCCATATGGGTGCAGGGGCTCAAAGACTTGGACTATCTTCTGCTTTCCCAGGCCATAGCAGAGAGCTGGATCAGAAGTGGAGCAGCCAGGACTTGAACCGATGCCCAAATCGGATGCCAGCACTGCAGGTGGTGGCTTTACACCACAGCGCCAATCCATGATGAAGATATTTGAAAGAGAGTGCTTTAGAATTTTTTATACCTCCTGGGTTATTCAGATTCAGCTTGTTTACTTTCATCTTAAATTTTTTTTAAATTTATTTTAAGGTATAGGGAGAGAGAATTTCTATCTGCTAGCTTACGTCCCAAACACCCACAGTGGCCAAGGATGAGCCAGGCTGAAGCTGAGAACCAGGAACACAACCCAGGTCTCCCGTGTAGGTGGCAGGTACCCAGTTACTTGAGACATCCCCACTGCCTTCTGGGGTCTGCATTAGGAAGAAGCTGCAATGAGAAGCTGTAGCCAGGAATCAAGTCCAGGTGCTCCTGTGTGGGATGTGGGTCTCATAACCACTAGGACAAATGCAGGTGCCCATCATCCTGTTTTCTGGTAGCTTCTGTGTCTTTTTTTTTTTAAGATTTATTTTATTTATGAAAGAGTTACAGAGAGAGGAAGAGCCAGAGAGAGAGATTTTCCATCCACTGATTCACTCCCCAAATGACTGTGATGGCCAGAGCTGAGCTGAGCTGAAGCCAGGAGTCAGGAGTTTTTTCTGATCTCCCATGCAGGTGCAGGGGCCCAGGGACTTGTGCCATCTTGTACTGCTTTCCCAGGCCATAGCAGAGAGCTGAATTGGAAGAGGAGCAGCCTGGACTAGAACTGGTGCCCATATGGGATGCTAGCACTGCAGGCCGGGCCTTTAGCTCACTGCACTACAGCGATCGATGGCCCTCTGTGTCTGTTGCATGATAAAGTGAGATGCACAGGACAGAGCTGGTGTAGCAGAGAGATGGCTGTATATCAGAGGACAAGGAACTAGAGTCGTATTTGAGGAAGAGTAGGGCAGAGAAGGTACAATGGGTCCTTCAGAGCTCATGTAGTGCAGGTATCTATTGTTCCGTGTACCCCTAAAAGAAGTGATGTGCATAGTTGTGAACCTGAACTTGGCTGAAACTGACTTACAGTCAGTATTCCAGTTACAACAAATCTCCCCATTTTATAATGCTCTGGATTCTGTGATCAGGACCTCAGAGTGGCCCCCAGGAGTGTTTGTCACTGTTTCTCAGTGTCTTGGGCCTCAGCTGGAAAGACATAGAGGCTGATGGTAACCAAACACTGGGATTCACCTGAAGACTGTGTAGTCAGGTTCTGGCAGTTGATGCTGGCTTTGGGCTGGAACCTCAGCTGAGGCTGTTGTCTGACCTGTAGCAGCCTTGTGTTGCTTGGGCACCTCCCAACCTGGTGGCTGGGTTTCAACAGTGAGTGTCCAAGAGAGCAAGTCTTGTTGTGATCTAGCCTTAGAGTCATGCAGCATCACTCCCATGTCTTTGATGAACCCACTCAGGTTCATGGGAAAGTAAAATACTCGTAGATCCCATCTTGCTATGGGAGTCAAAGTCGCATTGTAATTATGTGTTGGGAGATAAGACTGTTGCCTTCTTTGGAAAAGATCTCTGCTAAGTTGGGAAAATAAATTATGTTTCATTTTTCATTAAACTGATAGGGGAATTTTTAGAACCTTTTTCTTAACAGTCAGGGTTGACACAAGATTTTTTTTTTAACTTTTATTTAATGAATATAAATTTCCAAAGTACAGCTTATGGATTACAATGGCTTCCCCCCCATAACGTCCCTCCCACCTGCAACCCTCCCCTTTCCCACTCCCTCTCCCCTTCCATTCACATCAAGATTCATTTTCGATTCTCTTTATATACAGAAGATCAGTTTAGCATACATTAAGTAAAGATTTCAACAGTTTGCTCCCACACAGAAACATAAAGTGAAAAATAATAGATGATTTTTTAAATGATGATGAAATCAGATCAGACCTATTGTCATGTTTCATCCCAGTGAGAGTCAAGTTGGGAATTGATAATTTCTTCTTTTTTTTTTTTTTTTACAGATCAGTTTAGTATACATTAAGTAGGCCGGCGCCGTGGCTCAATAGGCTAATCCTCCGCCTTGCGGCGCCGGCACACCGGGTTCTAGTCCCGGTTGGGGCGCCGGATTCTGTCCCGGTTGCCCCTCTTCCAGGCCAGCTCTCTGCTATGGCCAGGGAGTGCAGTGGAGGATGGCCCAGGTGCTTGGGCCCTGCACCCCATGGGAGACCAGGAAAAGCACCTGGATCCTGGCTCCTGCCATCGGATCAGCGCGGTGCGCCGGCTGCAGCGGCGGCCATTGGAGGGTGAACCAACGGCAAAGGAAGACCTTTCTCTCTCTGTCTCTCTCTCTCACTGTCCACTCTGCCTGTCAAAAATTAAAAAAAAAAAAAAAAGTATACATTAAGTAAAGATTTCAACAGTTTGCACCCCCATAGAAACACAAAGTTAAATATACTGTTTGAGTACTTGTTATAGCATTAAGTCTCATTAAGGACAGAGATCCTACATGAGGAGTAAGTGCACAGTGACTCCTGTTGTTGACTTTACAAATTGACACTCCTGTTTATGGCATCAGTAATCTCCCTATGCTCCAGTCATGAGTTTCCAAGGCTATGGAAGCCTTTTGAGTTCTCCGACTCTTATCTTGTTTAGACAAGGTCATAATCAAAAGTGGAGGTTCTCTCCTCCCTTCAGAGAAAGGTACCTCCTTCTTTGAAGACCTGTTCTTTCCACTGGGATCTCACTCACAGAGATCTTTCATTTAGGTTTGGTTTGGTTTGGTTTTTGTTTTGTTTTTTTGTTTTTGTTTTTTTTTTTTTTTTTTTTTTTTGCCAGAGTGTCTTGGCTTTCCATGCCTGAAATACTCTCGTGGGCTTTTCAGCCCGATCAGAATGCCTTTAGGGCTGATTCTGAGGCCAGAGTGCTGTTTAGGACATCTGCCATTCTATGAGTCTGCTGAGTATCTCGCTTCCCATGTTGGATCACTCTCCCCTTTATTTATTCTATCGGTTAGTGTTAGCAGGTACTAGACTTGTTTATTTGCTCCCTTTGACTCTTAGTCCTTTCATTATGATCAATTGAACTGAAATTGATCACTTGGACTAGTGAGATGGCATTGGTACATGCCACCTTGATGGGATTGAATTGGAATCCCCTGGTATGTTTCTAACTCTACCATTTGGGGCAAGTCAGCTTGAGCATGTCCCAAATTGTACATCTCTTCCCTCTCTTATTCCCACTCTTATATTTAACAGGGATCACATTTCAGTTAAATTTCAACACTTAAGAATAACTGTGTATTAATTACAGAATTAAACCAGTCATATTAAGTAGAACAGACAAAAAAATACTAAGAGGGATAACGTATTAAGTTGTTCATTAACAGTCAGGGCTATGCTGATCAAGTCACCGTTTCTCATAGTGTCCATTTCACTTCAACAGGTTTCCTTTTTGGTGTTCAGTCAGTTGTCACTGATCAGGGAGAACATATGATATTTGTCCCTTTGGGACTGGCTTATTTCACTCAGCGTGATGTGTTCCAGATTCCTCCATTTTGTTGCAAAGGACCGAATTTCATTGTTTTTTACTGCAGTATAGTATTCTAAAGAGTGCATATCCCATAATTTCTTTATCCAGTCTACCATTGATGGGCATTTAGGTTGGTTCCAGGTCTTGGCTATTGTGAATTGATCTGCAATAAACATTAGGGTGCAGACCGCTTTTTTGTTTGCCAATTTAAATTCCTCTGGGTAAATTCCAAGGAGTGGGATGGCTGGGTCGAACAGTAGGGTTATCTTCAGGTTTCTGAGGAATCTCCAGACTGACTTCCATAGTGGCTTGACCAGTTTGCATTCCCACCAACAGTGGGTTAGTGTCCCTTTTTCCCCACATCCTCGCCAGCATCTGTTGTTGGTAGATTTCTGTATGTGAGCCATTCTTTTTTTTTTTTTTTTTTTTTTTTTTTTTTTTTTTTTTATCTTTTATTTAATGAATATAAATTTCCAAAGTACGTCTCATGGGTTACAATGGCTTTCCCCCCCATACCGTCCCTCCCACCCACCACCCTCCCCTTTCCCCCTCCCTCTCCCCTTCCATTCACATCAAGATTCATTTTCGATTATCTTAGTATACAGAAGATCAGCTTAGTATACCTTAAGTAAGGATTTCAACAGTTTGCTCCCACACAGAAACATAAAGTGAAAAATAATAGATGATTTTTTTTAAATGATGATGAAATCAGATCAGACCTATTGTCATGTTTAATCCCAGTGAGAGTCAAGTTGGGAATTGATAGTTTCTTTTCTTTTTTTTTTTTTTTTTAACAGAAGATCAGTTTAGTGTACATTAAGTAAAGATTTCAACAGTTTGCACCCCCATAGAAACACAAAGTGAAATATACTGTTTGAGTACTCGTTATAGCATTAAGCCTCAGTGTACAGCACATTAAGGACAGAGATCCTACATGAGGAGTAAGTGCACAGTGACTCCTGTTGTTGACTTTACAAATTGACACTCCTGTTTATGGCATCAGTAATCTCCCTATGCACCAGTCATGAGTTTCCAAGGCTATGGAAGCCCCTTGAGTTCTCCGACTCTTATCTTGTTTAGACAAGGTCATAGTCAAAGTGGAGGTTCTCTCCTCCCTTCAGAGAAAGGCACCTCCCTCTTTGAAGACCTGTTCTTTCCACTGGGATCTCACTCACAGAGATCTTTTTGCCAGAGTGTCTTGGCTTTCCATGCCTGAAATACTCTCATGGGCTTTTCAGCCAGATCCGAGTGCCTTTAGGGCTGATTCTGAGGCCAGAGTGCTATTTAGGACATCTGCCATTCTATGAGTCTGCTGAGGAAAAGGAAACCTCCTGAAGTGAAATGGACACTATGAGAAATGGTGACTTGATCAGCATAGCCCTGACTGCTAATGGACAACTTAATACATTATCCCTCATAGTATTTTTTTTTTTGTCTGTTCTACTTAATATGACTGGTTTAATTCTGTATGTGAGCCATTCTAACTGGGGTGAGGTGAAACCTCATTGTGGTTTTGATTTGCATTTCCCTGATTGCTAGTGACCTTGAACATTTTTTCATGTGCCTGTTGGCCATTTGGATTTCCTCTTTTGAAAAATGTCTATTGAGGTCCTTGGCCCATCTCTTAAGTGGGTT
Source organism: Oryctolagus cuniculus (assembly GCF_051225735.1). NCBI lineage: Eukaryota > Metazoa > Chordata > Mammalia > Lagomorpha > Leporidae > Oryctolagus > Oryctolagus cuniculus. The sequence continues at coordinate 22,170,666 of NC_142884.1, forward strand.
GTTGGTTTTGTTGTTGTGGAGTTTCTTGATCTCTTTGTAGATTCTGGTTATTAACCCTTTATCTGTTGCATAGTTTGCAAATATTTTTTCCCATTCTGTCGGTTGTCTCTTCACTCTCCTGACTGTTTCTTTTGCAGTACAGAAATTTCTCAATTTGATGCAATCCCAATAGTTGATTTTGGCTTTGACTGCCTGTGCCTCCCGGGTCTTTTCCAGAAACTCTTTGCTTGTGCCAATATCTTGAAGGGTTTCTCCAATGTTCTCTAATAACTTGATGGTGTCAGGTCGTAGATTTAGGTCTTTAATCCATGTTGAGTGGATTTTTGTGTAAGGTGTAAGGTAGGGGTCTTGCTTCATGCTTCTGCACGTGGAAATCCAGTTTTCCCAGCACCATTTATTGAATAGACTGTCCTTGCTCCAGGAATTGGTTTTAGATCCTTGATCAAATATAAGTTGGCTGTAGATGTTTGGGTTGATTTCTGGTGTTTCAATTCTGTTCCATTGGTCTATCCGTCTGTTTCTGTACCAGTACCATGCTGTTTTGATTACAACTGCCCTGTAGTATGTCCTGAAATCTGGTATTGTGACACAAGATTTTAAATTCCATGTAAAGTCCTATTTTGTATTTTCCTGTATTAAGATTTCATAATGGTGTTTATTTTTATTAATTTTTTGGTATCCTTTCTATCAATAACACCTTTCAAAGTAGCTTTTTTATCACTGTTTTTCTTTTTCAGATAAAGATGTGAATTGTAATATGGATTCATTGAGAGATTCACCTAAAAAGAAATCTGAAAAGAAACAGCAGTGCCTCTCTTTAAAAGATGAAAATAAGGTTGTATTTTCCTTTAAAGATTTATTTATTTATTTGAAAGTCAATGTTACACAGAAGGAGACGCAGAGAGAGAGAGAGAGAGAAAGAGGGAGGTCTTCCACCTGCTGGTTTACTCCCCAGCTGGCCGCAGTGGCTGGAGCTGGGCTGATCTGAAGCCAGGAACCAGGAGCTTTTTCTGGGTCTCCCACGTGGGTGCAGGGGCCCAAGGACTTGGGCCATCTTCTACTGTTTTCCCAGGCCATAGCAGAGAGCTGGATCAGAAGTGGAGCAGCTGTGACTCGAACTGGCACCCATATGGGATGCCGGTACTGCAGGCGGCAGCTTAACCCGCTACACCACAGTGCTGGCCCAATAAAATTGTGTTTTTAAAATGCTCATTTTATACACAATTTGCAAAATGTTAATAATATTCTTTAGAGTCTATTAGGAACCAAAAACATGGTTTCTATTAGAAAAATCCTTGGCTACAATAGTTTTGTTTATGAAACCAGACTTTACATGTTTGGTTACTTTGAAAGAGCTCCAGCTCCCCTCCTACCAAGCTCTTGTTTATGGGACTAATGGCCTCTGCAAAATTAGGTGTTCTCATTTAGGACTGTGAAAACCTGGCATTCTGGGACACTCTTAATAGTTTGTTGCAGGGCTGGTATTGTGGCTCAGCCAGTTAAGCTGCTGCCTTCAGCAGCAGCATCTCATAGGGGTACAAGTTCTAGTTCCTGTTGTTCCGCTTCCAGTCCAGCTCCCGCTCATATGCCTAGGAAAGCAGCAAAAGGATGGCCCAAGTCCTTGGGCCCCTCCCTTGGGCCCTGTGTGGGAAATCTAGATGGAGTTCCAGGCTCCTGCCTTTGGGCTGGCCCAGTCCTGGAAGTTGAGCTATATTAGGGGAGTGAACCAGTGGATGGAAGATCAATGTCTTTCTCTCCCACCTTCTCCCTTTGTCCCTTTAACTCTGCCTTTCAACTAAGTAAATTAATCTTTTATTTAAAAAAGTTTATTTCAGTTCTAACTGCCCTGCAGTAGTTTTGGCGAGAATGGTGAGTATCATTATGGGACATTGTAAAGCTGCCTTCTCTTCCGTCTAGTGACTCCAGCAGGGGTGTAACCTGTAATCATCTGCCTTTGCGTTCTTTGTCTCAGCAGATTGTTTTGTATATGAAAATTACCTGGACTGGTTCCTCTTGAGAATAATTCCCATGGATTTTTATTTAAAAAGAAATGTCTATATCTGTATGTTGCTGACATACTTTTTTTTTTCTTATTGAAGTGTATTGAATCTTCAGCATACTGGCCAACAAAAAGAGGAATAACCATATATGCCGACCCAGATATCCCAGCAACAAGGTATGATTTAAAAATTCAGCATAATTGGGTAGAGCCTGTAGTGTAATGTTGTCTTCTCTGTGGGAGACTGTTTCCATGAAACCAAAGTCTACAGACACTCGAGTCTCTTGTGTGACCCATGCACATTTCCATGTGCTAAATCATCTCTAGATTACTTCTGTGACTAGTACAGCGTGGCTGCTCTGCCAGTAGTCATTAGACTGTATTGTTTGGGGCATAATCACAGGGAAAGGCATCTGCACATGTTCAGTGCAGACATAGATTTTTTTCTGAGTATTTTTTTAACTTTTATTTAGTAAATATAAATTTCCAAAGTACAGTTTATGGATTACAATGGCTTCCCCCCCTCATAACTTCCCTCCCACTCGCACCCCTCCCATCTCCTGCTCCCTCTCCCATTACATTCACATCAAGATTCATTTTCAATTATCTTTCTATACAGAAGATCGATTTAGTATATATTAAGTAAAGATATCATCAGTTTGCACCCACACAGAACATAAAGTGTAAAATACTGTTTCAGTACTAGTTATAGCTTTAATTCACATTGGACAGCACATTAAGGACAGAGATCCCACATGAGGAGTAAGTACACAGTGACTCCTGCTGTTGACTTAACAATTTGACACTCTTGTTTATGGAGTCAGTATTCTCTCTAGGCTCTAGTCATGAGTTGCCAGGGCTATGGAAGCCTTTTGAGTTCGCCGACTTCAATCTTATTCAGACAAGGTCATAGTCAGAAGTGGAAATTCTCTCCTCCCTTTATTTGAAATTCAGAGTTACAGAGAGAGAGGGAGAGAGGGAGATCTTCTATCTGCCAGTTCACTCTCCAAGTGGCCACAGTGGCTGGAGTTGGGCCATACCGAAACCAGGAGCTTCTTCCAGGTCTCCCACATGGGTACCAGGGGCCCAAGTACTTGGGCCATCCTCTGCTGCTTTCCCAGGTGTATTAGCAGGGAGCTAGATTGGAAGTGGAGCAGCTGGGACTCGAACCAGTACAGATGTGGGATGCCAGTGTCACAGGCTGTGGCTTTATCCACTACATCACAACGCCAGCCCCATCTGAGCATTTTTCGATGTGTGGTTTCTTGAACCCACAGATTTAATAAACCCAGAGATTAAACAGATTAAAACCCAGGGATATGAAGGGACTAGTGTTGTGGCACAACAGGTTAAGTCACCACTTGAGACACCCATATCCCGAATTGGAATGCCAGTTTGAGTTCCAGCTGCTTTGTTTCCAATCCAGTTCCCTGTTAATGTTCATGGGAAGGCAGCAAATGATGGCCCAAGTGCCTGGGCCCCTGCCATCCATGTGGGAGACCTGGATGGCATTCCTGGTGGCTTCACCCTGACTCAACCATGCTTGTTGCAGGCCTCTGGGAGGTGGACCTGGGCTAGACAATCTCTGTCTCTAGTTGTCTCTGTTACTCTGCCCTTAAAATAAATAATCTCACATTTATTTATAAATGGTACACATACATATATAGGCAGAGAGACAAGGAATGAGATAGACAGCTCCAATCCACTGGTTCCCACCCAAAATACCTGCAGTGACCAGGACTGAGCCAGGCTGAAACCAGGTACCCAGAACTCAACTCAAGTCTCCGGTGTAGCAGGCAGGAACCCAGCTCACATCATGCTGCCTCCTAACGTCTGCATTGTCAGGAAACTGGAATTGGGAGCTGAGGCTAGGAATGGAATCTGGGCACTCTGATGTGGGACATGAGCCTCCTAACTGTTGTCTTAACCACTAGGCCATATGCCTATCTGATTGAACATATATTAATGTAAAGGAAAAATCATGTGATGATTGCTTAGCAACAAAACTCAATGAAAATGGGTGCTAGATGACCTTATTTCCTTGTTGGACAGAGTAGTTTCTGTAAGGCAGGTCCAGTGAAGGCCAGCATGGGGTGGTCTGGGTATGGAGCATGGGTATACACAGACCAGAGGGCAGGATTACTTAGGGGGTTAAGAGTTAGTGGGGAGCAAAGCCTGGATTGTCATCTCCTTAAAGATGAGTATCAAGGGTTTTGACTATAAACTTGTCTCATCAAGATATGTGTCCATAACATTAAAGAAACCACAGAAAAGCCATCACACTATACCACTTCCTTTGTAGTCTAAGAACTTAAGATAGTGTTCTACTTTTCCCCTCCTGGACTATATGCTGTAGATGGCATGTGATGTATTTATATACTAGAATCTAGTATGACATTTTTTTCCCAAAGAAACCTTTAATGAGTACAAATTTCATAAGTATGACTTTAGGAATATAGTGACTCTTCCCACCATACCTGCCCTTCCACCTCACCTCCTCCTCCTCCTCCCCCCCCCCCCCATTCCCAGTCCCATTATCCATTAAGGAAAAGAAAAAAATGTTCCTTGACAGTCAAGACAAGTGCTGTTCAAGTCATTGCTTCTCAAAGTACCAATTTCACTTCTACAGATTTCCTTTTAGGTGCTGTGTTAGTTATCACAGATCAGGGAGAATATATGGTATTTGTCCCTTTTGGACCTCATCCATTTTGTTGCAAATGACTGGATTTCATTTTTGTTTTTACAGTTGTGTAGTGTTCCATAGAGTACATATACTATAATTTCTTTATCCAGTCTTTAGTTGATGGGCATTTAAGTTGATTCCGTGTCTTTGCTATTGTTAATTGAGCTGCAGTAAACATGGGGGAGCAGATAACTCTTTTGTTTGCTGATTTTATTTCCCTTGGGTAAATTCCCAGGAGTGGGATGGCTAGGTCATATGATATCTCCCTACTGTCTTCCATAATGGCTTTACCAATTTACATTCCCACCAACAGTGGACTAGGGTACCTTTTCTCCCACATCCTCACCAGCATTTGTTGTTTGTTGATTTCTGTATGAAAGCCATTCTAACTGGGGTGAGGTAAAACCTCATTGGGGTTTTGATTTGCATTTCCCTGATGACTAGTGATCCTGAGCGTGTGTCTCTTTTCCTCTTTTGACAAATGTCTGTTTAAGTCCTTTGTGCATTTTTTAACTGGGTTGTTTGTTGTTGTGGAGTTTCTTGATCTGTTAATATATTCTGGTTATTAGTCCTTTATCAGTTGCATAGTTCACAAATATTTCTCCCATTCAGTTGCCTCTTTACTTTCCTGAGTGTTTCTTTTGCAGTAAGGAAGTGTCTCAATTTGATGTAATCCCATTTGTTAACTTTGGCTTTGATAGCCTGTGCCTCTGGGGTCATTTCCAAGAACTCTTTGCCTGTGCCAATGTCTTGCAGGGTTTCCCCAATATTCTCTAATAATTTGATGCTATCAGGTCATAGATTTAGGTCTTTAATCCATGTTGAGTGGATTTTTGTGTAGGTGTTAGGTAGGGGTCCTGCTTCATACTTCTGCATGTGGAAATCTAGTTTTCCCAGCACCATTTGTTGAAGAGACTGTCCTTGCTCCAGGGATTGGTTTTAGCTCCTTGGTCAAATATAAAGTTGGTTGTAGATGCTTGGATTGATTTCTGGCATTTCTATTCTGTTCCATTGGTCTATCCATCTGTTTTTGTACCAGTACCAAGCTGTTTTGATTATGACTGCCTTTTAGTATGTCTTGAAAATGACTTTGATTTAAACACTCAAGTATCTTTCAGAAAGATTTAACTAACTACACTGTAGCCTTACGTATGTAGTTAAGTTGGAGCATTTGCCTCTGAACCAGATAACTGCTGGTGATGAATTCTTTTAGCTTTGTATGTCTGAAAAAATTAGTAGTTTCACTTTGGAAAACAACATTTTCACTTGGTCTAGAATTCTACATTGACAGTCCTTTCTTTGCTGTATTTTAAACTTACTGCTCTTCTGCCTTCTTGCTTGTATCATTCTTGGTGCAAAGTCTGTCATCTTTTTCTCTGTTCCTCTGTTTGCCGTATGTCTCTTCTTCTGAGTGCTTTTAAGATTTTATCGATAGTACCAGTATGAGCAATTTAATTATTATTTGTCTTGATGTAGTTTTTCTCATTTTTTTTGAAGATTTATTTATTTATTTGAAAGTCAGAATTACACACAGAGAGATGAGAGGCAGAGAGAGAGGTCTTCCATCCGATGGTTCACTCCCCAGTTGGGTGCAATGGCCGGAGTTGAGCCGATCCATAGCCAGGAGCCAGGAGCTTCTTCCAGGTCTCCCACGTGGGTGCAGGGGCCCAAGGGCTTGGGCCATCTTTTGCTGCTATCCCAGGCCACAGCAGACAGCTGGATTGGAAGAGGAGCAGCCGGGACTAGAACCAGCGCCCATATGGGATACCGGCGCTTCAGGCCAGGGCGTTAACCTGCTGCGCACAGCGCCAGCCCCAAGGTATCTTCAAAATTGGGGCAAATAGGTTCACAAATTTTTAACAATGCTTTTTGATTTCTAGTGCTTCAAGTCAGAAACCAAATGAGAAACCACTTTGCCTGGCTGAGAAGAAGGATTACGATGAGAAGAATGGCTGTGTGAAGTAAGAGTTTTTGTTTGCCTGAATTGTTTATTGAAATGATTGTAATAAAATTATAAGGAGGAATTGATATATTTTATTATTAATTTCAAACCTATGTTCTCATCAGAAAATATCTATACAGTAAGACTCCTGCAGGCTCTGAGCTATGCTTTTCCTTCCTGATCAACAGTGTCTGTGTTCAGGGCTTTGTTCCAGAGTGTCGTTTCCTTCACATTCCTGATTCTCTTGTGAAGTGAACAGGTTTATAAAATGAAGTAGACAAAATTGGGGCTGTTGATTCTCTATGGGTTGGTGTTTGCTTTCCTCCTAGTTTTATGGGGTTAAACAGGTCTCCTACCTGCTGGAGAACTGTTGGCAGCAGAACAGTAAATTATATACTTGTGTGGTCCACAAAGTATTTTCCTGTCAGTTTTCTCTATTATTATTACTATACCAGCCTAAGCAGTTTTATATTTGAAATAGCAACAGCTGCACTGGAGCCACTAGAATGGCAGAAAGTTGGGAGGTGAATGGGTCCTAATCTATCCACTGACTGGGCCAGGGAGTCGAAGTGGGGGTGGTGCTAGCTGTACCCCCCAGAGGCCTCTGGCATAGCAGGAGCTCCTCGCATAAGTCCAGGGCCAGACTTTGAAGGCTGCCATGGAGTCCACAGATCTGGAGGTAGCTGTTAATGGACCTGATTTTGTGTCTCCCTGCAGTTGATTTCTTCTATTTTAAATTATAACCTGCTAAATTAACTCTGGAATGTTATTCCCTTTTATTTCTATATTCGAAAATTCTGTCTTGTCTCTCACTCAGTGTCTTTTACTTAGAACCCTGTGGTTAAATGACATCAGTTATTCTAGCAGTCTTATTTACGGTGGAACCTTGAAGTGGCTCAAGATTAAACAGAAGAGAAGGAATAAGCAGTGGGTTTCCTAGAAACCCCAGGGTGGCCTGGAGTTCCTGCCTGACTGGCCGTGCCATGTCCAAAGCCTGGGGAACCGAGTGCCGGTCATATCTGGCCCTCTGGTGAGGGCAACCTGAAAAAGAGACGGCCTTTTCTCAAGTATGATCTGCAGGTGTCACAGCCCTGTAATGAAATCTGTGTTGAAAACGGTAATAACGTCAGGAAAGGTGACACATACTGCCCGGCCAGTAAGGACGGTGTTCAAGGTCGAGCATCCACCAGCCTCCTCTGTTTGAAGCTTGTTTGCTTTTCCTGCCAGTTTCTGGCACTGATGGTGTTGCTCAGTCTGTAAGTACCATCATGCAATTCTGTTTCTTTCTCCTTAGAATTATGTCTTTCACATAACTCATTTTGAAACCTCCAAATTATAGTGAGCTCAGGAAGAGGCCACCCCCGAGTCAGTCTTCTTGCCCATTCTGGGAATGCATGCCACTTGTCCTTTGGGTTCTTGGATCATTGGGTGGCAAGGAGAGTGTCAGGATCCACTCCAGAGTTGAAGGGCCCATAACTGCAAGAGAAGCTGCTCCCCTTGGTGTAGTCTAAGCTGCTTAGATTGTGCCTGAGGTGCGATTTCTAGGCTGTCATCAACTTCAGCAGGGGCCCTCGGTGTCTGCTGGGAATGGTGGTGAATTTCAGCTCCATGTGGTTGGTAGCAGCTCTCCACAGCATTATTGTGAAGAGGGTGTTGTTGCTGCAGCCAGAAGTGCCAGGGAGAGTACTTTCACGAATGCTTAAGGAGGTGGTCTGGGTGCAGGGAGAATGGAGTGCTGGCCAGTTGGCTCCTGTGTGTCATCTGGAATGTCTATGACCCTGTGGCTTTCTTTTCATTTCTTAGCCTGTCTTTCCTCTGTCTCATTCTTACTATAATATGTTCTTTATTATTGTCTACCATTAAACATTTTCACATTTGCCTACTTTGTACTACCCGCTTACTTAAAATGGAAATTTTTCTCTAAATACATGTGTTCTTTTTAAAGATACATTTATTTGTTTGAAAGGCATAGCTGTTGGGCAGCAAAGGGTTGGGGGAACTTGAGAGATTTATCTGCTGAGTCACTCCCCTCAAGTGACTCCAACAGCCAGTTCTGGGCCAGGAACTCCATCCAGATCTCCCACATGGGTGGCAGGGGTCCAAGTGCTTGGGCCACCTTCTCTTGCCTTCCTAGGCCCATCAGCAGGAAGCTGAATTAGAAGCAGAGCAGCTGGGACTTGAACTGGCACAACAATGCCATTGTTGTAAGCCGCAGCTTAACCCACTGCACCACAATGGTAGCCCCCAAATACATGTATTCTTTATAATACTGTCTCAATATCAGGGTTTCATCACCAGTGCTTAGTAAAGCTTTATAGACTGAAATGAGCTTCACAGAGGCTGTGGAATCCTGATGCTGGGCAGCTGTCTTTCCTAACCAGAGTGCTCTGCCAGAGTACACTGGCTGGTGAGCTCTGGTTACCACTTCTCTTCCCTCTTGAAGTCACATGTGTTCCTCCCATGATCCCATCCTCCGACATCCTGATTCTGTGAGATGGACATTCAGTGTCCACAGACTCTGAGCACGGAACCGAGAGTGATGGAGTTCCTTATCTTCTGTTGCTTTTCCTGTGTGTGTGTATGTGAGAGAGAAAGAAAGAGAATATGTGTTTGTTTACTGATGTAGCTCTAGAGTCCCCTCTGTTGTCTACACTTGTGTCTCCTTGGAGACCTCCCCAGAGCCTCTGGCCTGCCCTGGTTTGTGCCTGAGGAGCTCCATGTTTGGGAAACACTCTTGAACTGAATCCTTTCTCCTAGACCTCCCAGCTTTCTCTTCCTTGGTTTTACTCTCTTATTTTGGTAGAAAACATCCTTTGGTAACTTCCAGAGAAGGGAAACATGAAAGATACAATTTTTGAAACTTCCCCTAAATGCTTTTAAACTATCGGCACACTTGATCCATAGAGTGGGTGAACATTTTGAATGCATTTCTGCTTCATCCTCTGGTCTCCAGCTTCTGTTGCTGAGAGGTCCTCTCCTTTCTGATTCCTTATTTAAGAATCTTCCCGGCCTTTCAGAGTTCTCCTTTTTCAGTGATCTGGAACAAATGAATACCAGGAAAATCTGATTTTAAGAATTTCCCAGCTGGCGCCGCGGCTCACTAGGCTAATCCTCCACCTTGCGGTGCCAGCACACCGGGTTCTAGTCCCGGTCGGGGCGCCGGATTCTGTCCCGGTTGCCCCTCTTCCAGGCCAGCTCTCTGCTGTGGCCAGGGAGTGCAGTGGAGGATGGCCCAAGTGCTTGGGCCCTGCACCCCATGGGAGACCAGGAGAAGCACCTGGCTCCTGCCATTGGATCAGCATGGTGCGCCGGCCGTGGCGGCCATTGGAGGGTGAACCAATGGCAAAAGGAAGACCTTTCTCTGTCTCTCTCTCTCTCACTGTCCACTCTGCCTGTCAAAGAAAGAAAAGAAAAAGAAAGAAAAGAAAGAAAAAGAAAATAAACCATAAAGCATTTTCTTAAACTCTTTGGAAACTAACCAGTTCTCCCGTTAGAGCCAGTGTGGGGAGATTTCATGCTGCAGTGCCAGTGGATCCTATTCATTGGTAAACTCATGTCTCTCACTTTGGAAAGTACTCTTGCCTTTCTATTTTATTGATCTCTTCTGCACCACATTCTTGTCTTTCAAGAACCATGAGTCACATCTTGGATTTCCTGGACTGGTCATGGAAATTTTTCTTTTAATATTCTTCTGGAGAAAATGTATGGTGCTGCAGTTAATACACCACTTGAGACACCTACATTCCATATTGGAGTGCCTGGATTTGAGTCCTGGATCTGCTTCTGACTCCAACTTCCTGCTAATTTGTACCCCAGGAAGCAGCCAGTGATGACCCAAGTGCATTTGCATGTAGGAAACCTGGATGGAGTCCTGGTGTTGGCCTGGTCCAGCCCTTACTATTGCAGGCTTTTGGGGGAATAAAGTAATGTATAGAAGATTCTCTCTGCCTGTCTTCCAAATGAATTAAAAAATGCTAAAAATACAAATACATTTTTTCTTCTGTTATTTCATCTCTTTTTGCTCTACTTTTGGGACATTTTCATAACTTTATTTTCTAATTTTACTGAGTCTTTAATTTCAAATATTAAATTGTATTTTGCTGGATTTTTCTCTCTTATGTGATGTCCCACCCTTGTTTCCTCTTAATGATGTTTTCTCTTATTTCTCTAAGGATACTACTAATTTTGTGGAGACTTCTTCTCCCTGTAGTGTTTCTATTTTTTGCAAGATACAGTTATTTTTGTCTCTGCAAGGTGAGAGGTTTTCCCTAGATGGCTGTGGTCTTTGTCTGCTTTTATTTTCATGTAGGGGCCTAACCAGCCTCCTAAGGCTTCTGAGTGCCCAACAGCTCGTTGACTGTGAGTCTCATCGTGGAGTTAGCTGCTGTGGGGGAACCTCTGAAGTCTGTCTCTAGTCCTTCCTCCTCAGTAGGTCAGATGCCCCAGGAAAAGTCCTCCTGTCTCTTGCCATGGGACAAGATCTGCTTGCCAGGGTCCTGGGTGCTGAGTGACAGAAGCCAATCAAACTGTCATTTTTCAGTTGTTAGCTTAACCTCCCTCTTTCTAAGTACAGTCCTTCTGAGACAGGATGGAAGCAGGGGCTATGCAGTCAAGCCCCTCCCAACCTGACATGTGTCCATATCCAGCTTGAAACCAATCGGAGCAAGGAGCATCAGATCCTAACCACAGACGACCCCTGCTGCCCTGCTAAAGGACTTCCTCAACCTGTACCTGCCCCCTGTAACTCATGCAACAATAGGTGACTTTCCTGGGGTGGTGGTAGTAACGCCACCATTTTGAGGGTGTTGTGTGCAAAAAACAACAACAACAACAACAACAAAAACACAAGAGCACCTCTGCACAGGACACTAAGCCAGGTGCAGACCAAAATGCTTTGTGCCAACAGGGAGTCACCATACCTTCCCAACCCCATAAAAGCACCTGTTCGGCTACTGTTGGAGAACCAGTTGGCAGAACCTCTTCATGCCATGCTTTCCACCTTGTGCTCCAACACAAAACCCCCAACGAATCTTGTGTGGGTTGCACATTGGCCTCTTGTGCGTTGATACTTGCAGGTGAGCCAAAGAACCTGGGGTCAGTAACATGTTTCTGGTTGGAACCTGGCAAAGGGAGTATTTCCCCTTGGGGAAGGTGAGGGTTGGTGGGTGTACAGACAGATGGAACCCTCTCTCAGTGGGGCAGTGGCTGCCTGTGCCTTTGCTTCAGGGTCTCTGCTGTTGGAGAGTTCTCTGACCTCCCAGAATCCCAGCTTACCCCACCCACTGTTTTTCTTTCCTCTCACCTGTTTTTCTTTCCTCTCTTTTTCCTCTTTAAGTCCTCGGGCTTGGTTTTTGGTTTTAGTTTTGGATTTTGATTTAAGGCACCTTGGCAGACATCACATGGGGTGGGTTGAAACTGTTGGCTCCTGGCACTGATCACGCAGCAGGGGACAGGTGGGTTGCCCCTGTGCACTCTGGTTACTGGGTAGAATCAACACAGCTGACTGCTGGAGCTGCAGCTTTGGTTTTGGTTTAGTCCTGTCTGAAAACTCCCAGTCGATATCCTTTTACTCTGATCTTGCCTCCCAGGACATCATCTTGCTCCTGCCCTCCAGCCACGGCTCCCACTACCTGCAAGGTGGCTGGAGCTTCTAAGCATTCAGATTCAGGTGCCCCATGGATATCACCCAGCAGGGATCATGGAGAACTGGTGGGGATCATCCCCTACCACACAGAGTCCATAGAGGCAGATTTGAGATTTTTCCTCCTGATCCTTCTGCCTCTCTGATCTTGACTGTTACTTTGTTTCTTGCTGCTTATATCTGCAGGTGGGTCAGGACCAGGGTGCTTGTATTCACGGATAGCTGCCCACTGGTGGAGACAATACCCAGTCCCAGGACCTTTAATAATAGGCCACAGACTCCATTGAAGGGCCCATATGGGAAACACTTCAAGTATCCGAGACACTGTCCCCTGGATTGCGTCTTAAACACTTGGGAACAGTTTAGGTTGGATGGCTAAAAAGGAAAAAGTTACTTTTTATTCAACATGGTATGACCTCAGTACAAGGAGAGGATCAAGAGACATGGCCCATGAACAGGTCACTAATTTATAACACCATTCTTTAACTGGGTTTTTGTGTTTTGAGGGAAAATGTGGAGAAATTCCTTGTGGTCAAGATTTTTTTGAAGCTCTGTCGGGACCCCAAGCTTCATGATTCCTGTTGAGGCTGCATGGCTGCTGTTCCTAGGCACCCCGTCCTGCAGTCCCTGACCGTTAGTTACTGACCTCATCTTTAGAACCCCAGCTCCTTGACCCCCATTGGCTTCTACCACTTTGTCCTCATCCTGTTGGCATCCCAGACGCTAACCCTGGTGTCACCTCCTCCATGCCTTCCACCCCTTCACAACCAGCATCAGAAACAACCCACCTGTGTCCCCTTCCTGATGGGCCTCCACTGGGCTGCAGAAACAGCTGTCTTCTCTCCCACCCCACCTTCTACGACCCAGACTGCTTTCCTTTAAGAGGAGTAGCAGGTGGGGAAGGTGGAGTCCCAAAGTCCATGCTTCTTTCTCAGTAACTGAGCTGGGACTACCTCAAGAACAGTTTAGCTGGCTTTCTGAGATAGTGGAGGTTTAGAGGTGAATTTACAAAGCTAAGCTTGACCCTCTTACTAGGCAAGATGTTGTTGTTTGTTGTGCCCCCAGTGCATTTCCTCAAGAAGGCCAGAGAACGAGCAACCAGTTTTGTCACCACTCAGTATCCCAGGTAGGGACAGAGTGGTTCCAGATCAGGAACACAGTGGGATTGTAGATCAGACTGAGAGACAGGATGGCATAGCTTATTGCCTTATAACAGAGGGGATGAAAAGGTGTGTGATGCAGCCTGTTAATTATGACACAGTTAACAGGGACCATTCAGGAAAAGGAAGAGAACCAGCCAGCTTTTTGGGCTGGCTCACCGAAGCCTTTAGGAAATACATGAGCACAGATCCCGACTCTGCTGAGTGTGAGCCTTACTTGCTGGGTGTTTTATCATTCAGGCAGCCCCGACATTAGAAGAAACAAACACTGAGGCAGGACCTCAGACCCGATTGTTGATCATGGCGGAGGAGGACTTCAGGGTCTTCCAGCAGTTGAGACAGGACAGAGGAGATGAGCAGAGGTAATAGATTGGCTAAAGTGGTGCAGCTTTCTGCTGCCCTAAATAATTAGCCACTCCAGGAGGAACCCCCAAAAGCCCAGAAGACCAGACAACCAGAGAGGGTACACCAGCCACAGATGCAGCCAGAGTGCCTATTGCAGGCTAGAGGGCCACTGGGGGACCCTGGCAAGAGACCCCTCCTGGCCAGCCTCTTGGATGGGAGGCAGGCGGTCACCTCCTGATGAGACCCAGGCACCTGCTCGGTTCCGACTTCAGCACGATCCTTCACCATCACTCCAGCAGAACCCCAGGCACTCTAGAAGTGGCAGGTAGGGGAACTGAGTTCCTTGTGGACACCGGAGCCGCCTACTCTGTCCTGACTCATCCTGTCGGCCCCCTCTCCAACTGCGACTGCATGGTAACAGGTGCAGACAGTCAACCTAAGGTAAGAGTTTACTTCCCCCCTTGCCTATGAGACCAGTCTAACCCACTCCCTTTTATATGTTCCTGAGCTAAACTTGGGGTTGCTGTCTCCCTAGAAAGGACCAGGTACAAATGATGGTGAGCCATCACAGGCAGCTGCCTGTCAGTACTTCTCAACCCCAAGAACCCAGAACATGCCAGTGTTCCTGAGAGTGTTAAAGATCAAGTAGACCCATCTGTATGGGACACTTCCACCCCAGGGCTAGCCCATAACATTTCCCCAGTAGAATATCTGTGAAAGAGACAGTACCCATCAGACAGTGGCCACGAAAGGAATCTGCCCCTGCTCTGGAAGTCCCTGGAGCTTGGATTGATTAAGCCTGTCAGTTTACCCTGCAGCACCCTGGTTCTCCCAGTCAGGAAGCCAAATGGGGAGTACTGCTTAGTATAGGACCTGTGGGTAGTGAGTGAGGCGGTTTTTCCTGTCACTATGTTATCCCAAACACATACACTCTACTTACTCAGATACCTGGAGAGGAAAGGTTCATTTATATACTGTCCTGAACCAAAAAGATGCCTTTTTAAATTAATTCCTCTTAACTCAGAGTCCTAATACCTTTTTGCCTTTGTGTATAGAAACCTGGACACTCGGGAAACTATACAGTCCACTTATACCATGCCTCCTCAGAGTTTCAGAGATAGACCCACCATTTGGGACCATCTTACAGAACTGAGAGAACTCACCCTAAAAATGGTCCTTAGTATCATAGGTAGATGGTTTGTGATCACCAGCCCCTCTCAGTGAGATTCTGATTATAATACTATAAAAAATAAATAAGGTACAAAGTCTCCCCCTCAAAAGCCCAAGTTTGTCTACATGTAGACCCAGGGTCTTGTGTCCTAACTGTGGAATAGAAAAAAGCAGTTATTTCCTGTTGGTGCCCAAAACTAGGACAGCTTCAGGGATTCCTGGGAATGTCAGGTTTCTGCTGCATCTGGATCCCAAGTTATGGATTATTGGCAAAACCCCTATGTGAAGCATGAAAGCATGATGAGCAAGTACCTCTGGAACCCGGAATGCTAGCAGGCCTTGGAGGCCCTACAGCCAGAGCTGGGCTACGCCGTGGCTCTAGGACTTCCAAACCTAGAAAAGCCATTCATTTTTATGTCTGGTAGGTTAGGAGCTGCCTTAGGAGTTCTGATTCAAAGGCTAAGACCTATCCAGAGACTGGTGCATTCTTTTCAGAACCACTGAGCTCTCTGGTTCAGGGATAGCCCAGTTGCCTAAGAACAGAGCTGCCATTCCCTTGTTGGTCAACAAGGCCTCTAAATTGATGCTGGGACAACCCATAGAGGCACAAACCCTTCAACAGGTGCAGACAGTGTTAGAAGTCAAAGGGCACCATTGGCTGACAGGAAGAAGACTTCTACCAGATTGCCCTGACAGGTCTGTCAGACTCTTAAACCTGAACATGCGTCCACCTTGCAGCCCAGGTGAGGGGCCCGCAGCGTCAGTGTGTTGTCCAGCCCAGGTGAGGGGCCCGCAGTGTCAGTGTGTTGTCCAGCCCAGGTGAGGGGCCCGCAGCGTCAGTGTGTTGTCCAGCCCAGGTGAGGGGCCCGCAGCGTCAGTGTGTTGTCCAGCCCAGGTGAGGGGCCCGCAGCGTCAGTGTGTTGTCCAGCCCAGGTGAGGGGCCCGCAGTGTCAGTGTGTTGTCCAGCCCAGGTGAGGGGCCTGCAGCGTCAGTGTGTTGTCCAGCCCAGGTGAGGGGCCTGCAGCGTCACTGTAAGACAGACCTCCTCTAGCAGGCCTGACCTCTGGGACGAGCCCCTCGAGAACCTGCGTGCTGAATGGCACACGGATGGAAGGGCTGTTACAGAGGGAGCAGTGTGGGTGGCAGGCTATGCTGTGGAGAGTTTAACTGATGCCATAGAGCAGGAGCACTATCACCCCAAACCTCAGACCAAGAGGACAAACTGATCGCTCAGATTCAGGCCTTATAATTGGGAAAAAGTAAAACATTCAATATTTATACCTATTCAAAGTACAGGTTTCTGGTAACTGCATGCCCACACCACCCATATGGTAGGAAAGGGGAATGTCATGAGCTGAAAACTCTGGTATTAAACATGAAGACCTAATCATGCTTCTTTGAGAGGCAGCTCAGCTTCCTCAGCAGGTGGCAGTTGTTTACTGAGAGGATGCATCCAGCGTGGACCAGGGAAACAGTAGGAAGAGAAGGCCACCAAACGGGGGAGGGGGATCAGCCTGCGGAGCCTGACAAGGTGCTGACCCCAATAATAGATCCTTCCACGTTCCCCAGCCATCCCCAGTAGCCCCAGCAAGAATATGAGGAGGCTGAGGTTGGGATACGAGATGAGGATATCAGTGGTTCCTCAAAAATAGTGGAGTTCTCCCAGGATCAGACCAACAGAAGCTCATTAAACTCTTCCATGATGCTGCCCGCTGTGGGAGAAACTGGTAGAAACTGATCTATGGGGTCTTTACAGGGAAAAACCATAAAGTAGGTGACCCTGCCCTGTGAAGTCATGTGTCCACAATAATCCCCCAGACCATCCTGTCTTACCTTCATTGATAAAACCACTCCACCATGGAGGGACACACCCAGAAGACTGACAGATGGGTTTTACAAGATGCTCCCTAGATCTGGACTCCAGTACTTTTTGGTGTTCACCTGTACCTTTACAGAGTGGAGGGTGCCTTCCCACTGCACTGAAAAGGCCGTAGAACTTTGTAGACTCCTCTTTTGGGAGATAATCCCTCATTTTAGACTCAATCCCTCCAGAGTAATAATGGGCCATCCTTCTTAGCAAGTGTTGCCCAGACCCTCTCAGGCCCCCAGGAATATGCCATAAGTTACATGCCTCCTGGCTCCCCGAGTGTACTGGAAAGGTTGAGCAAATGAATCACATCCTTGAGAAAACCATAGCCACGCTCTGCCAAGAAACACACAAACCATGGACCAAAAGCTTCCCAAAGCAATCCTCAGGGTCCACACTGCCCCCAGGGGTGTGATGTGTGGAAGACCTTTCCTTACCACTGACCTCACAGACAGGGGCCTGATCAACCCGGGACAGGTCGAGAGTCATCCTGGAACATGGAGTGCAGGTTTGCCAACTCCTCAGGAGACATCATCCCATGCCCAGTTTCAACCAGGGGACCAGGTTTTGCTTACAACTTAGAGTGGAAAGGACCATTATTGAGGGATCTTGGCCACCCTTACTGCAGTAAAATGCAAAGGAGTCCCCAGCTGGGCCTACCTCTCCCAGTAAAGCAGGTCTCTTCTAAGCCCCATAGGCCGCTCCCAAGGAGCCCACCTACTACTGCGAGCCAGTGATGGAGCTGAGACATCTCCTCAAGGGAAGAACAGATGATCTCCAGCAGCTCTGTGTCAGGCTGACACTGGCTGGGGCTGTCACCCACCCCTCCATCAGAAGAGCCAAGGTCTAATTGAGGGCAAGGGATTTTACACCTCCAAGGTTTAGAGTTCAGCTGTCCTTCCTCAGCAGACAGCACTACACACGATGAGACCTTTGTCCCCCTCTCCTTAAGCTCTTCCTGACTTACTGTGTGTCCATCCCCAGCTCCAAACCAGTCAGGAACAAGGACTATCTAAACCCTGACTGCAGAAGATCCCCTACTGCCATGATAGGAACTTCCCCAGTCTGCATGCCTGCCCAGAACACCCCTGGGTGACCCGTATGTGGCCTTCCTGGGGTGATGGTAGTGAGTAGCACACTGTTTTTTGAGTGTGTCATGTGTACAGAAACCCATAGTCACCTACACAGAGCACTGAGCTAAGTGCAAACCAAACGAAAATGGCATGTGCCAAGGAGAATGAACCAGAAGTGCAGTCTGGGTGCTGATCCACACGCTGTGTGTGGGGAGTTCACACCTCCTCAACCCTGTAAAAGTACCTGTTCAGCTCCCGTGAGGGAGTCAGGTGGCGAAACCTCTTCTTGCTGTGCTGTCTCTAGTGTTTGAGGATAAGCCCCCGGTAAGCCTTGTCTGGGTTGCATGGTGGCCTCTTGCCAAATGCTGCTTGCAAGTGAGTCAGAGAACCTGGAGTTGGTAACGCTTCCTCCTCGGCTGTGCCTCTGGTGCCCCAGTGTGAAGACTGCTTTCATTGTCTCCCGAGAACCAGCCCCTGATAGTACCCTAGGGTGGGAGCACTGAGAAGAACCAGGGGAGCCAGAGATTGCCCTCTTTGTTTAGTTCCCTGTGATGTTGCCATAACCAAAGGAGCCTGGTCCTCAACCCTGGACTTTCTGGAGATTTCTCTGTGTAGATAGAGTTGAGCCTCCCGTGGCTAGCTCAGCATCATTTGTCTTGGGTTGGCCATGGCAGTTAACCACCTGCCCATCTGTTTTCTGTCTTGTAAGGTTTTGTTTTGGAATGTTGTCTCTTCTATGATTCTCTCTTTGTCTTTAAAAATAACTTTACTGAGATAGTATATAACAAGAGTTTACCCTGTAAAGTATTAATAAGGGTCTTCAAGATGTTCACAGGAATGCATATTTTGCAAAAAGCTATACATGGAATTCAAAAATGTTTTGTATCAAGACTCTATCTCTTAATTCCATTTTCCATGAACTTCTTGATGTACCCTCATATACTTTATTTTTTTAAAGATTTGTTTATTCAAAAGTCAGAGTTACACAGAGAGAAGAGAGGCAGAGAGAGAGAGAGATCTTCCATCAGATGGTTCACTCCCCAATTGGCTGCAATGGCCAGAACTGCGCCAATCCAAAGCCAGGAGCTTCTTCCGGGTCTCCCACACGGGTGTAGGGGCCCAAGGACTTGGGCCGTCTTCTACTGTTTTCCCAGGCCATAGCAGAGAGCTGGATGGGAAGTGGAGCAGCCAGGTCTTGAACTGGTGCCCATATGGGGTGCCGGCGCTTCAGGCCAGGGTGTTAACCCACTGAGCCACAGTGCCGGCCCCACCCTCATGTACTTTAAAACGTACATAGTTCAGTGGCTTTAGTATATTCAGAGACTTGTACAACCATGAGCATGGTCTAATTCCAGAATGTTTTCAGCAGCACAAAAAGAAACTCGGATCCATTTGCAGTAGCCCCTGGCAACCACTGATCTACTTTCTGTGGGTTTTCCTATTCTGACCATTGTATATAAAAGGAAACATGTAATATATGTAACTGACTTCTTTCATTCAGTACAGTGCTTTCAAAATTCATCTCTGTCATAGTATAGATGAGTACTTTGTTCTTCTTTATGACTGAGTAATATTCTATTGCATGGATACAGCACATTTTCTCTGTCTTTTCATCAGTGAGTGGACATCTGGGTCTTGTAGCTTGTGCATTAAGCAACTCCATTTCCAGGAATGAAGTTTCAGGAAAGAGGACCCCTGGGTATATGTGTGTGTGTGTGTGTGTGTGTGTGAGAGAGAGAGAGAGAGAGAGAGAGATCCACCATCTGTGATCTCCTCTGGCTTGTGAGTTCTCTGTGGCTGTCACTAGTCCTTACCCACTTGGGGCTGGGGCCTAGGCTGAAGGAAAGAAGTGTTGATTTTCTTCTCTGAGTTAGCAGAAGCTGTAGTGGGCAAGTCCTCCCTGATCCTGTCTTCTCAGCCATAGAATAAAGATACTGAAGTAGACCAGTCATTCCCGAGCATGGTCTGGCCCCCTTTCTGCACAAGGGCCTAGGCCCAGGGTTGCTGCAGCACAGATGCAGGCTCGGGGTGGGAAGTGGGAAGCATGCAGCTGGCATGGCTCCCATGGGCTGGCGTCTTCATAAACCAGACACAACAGGGCAAGCCATGATTTTATAGCTTTGCCTTGGGATGTGTAGTCCATTTTACCTCTACTTAGGAAGAATTAAAATAACAATGCAAGGGAGGAAACAAACACTTTTTCCTTCAGGTCATTCCTTCTCAACTGTTTTGCAGACTACTGCAGTTCTTAAATCCGGACCCTTTGAGAGCTGATGGAATCTCTGATCTACAGCAGGTATTTCAGGCCCTAAAAATGTTAGAAGAGAGAGGGAACAGTTTTCTCTGTCAGTCCCTCACTTTTCTCCCTCCAGACTTGGTATGAGGAGAGAAACTCATAGATGAAGGACTTTACCTGGAGATACCTTTTCAGAAATTACCCAGTGAATCACTGCTTTAAAGAAATGGTTATTTTTTTTTAACTTCTTTAGGTATTTGGTTATTGTGTTTTCAACTTGGCAGTGTGGGTGCATTTTGTAAGTTAATGGACTTGGGTTTTCACACTGTGAACTTTTTTTTTTTTTTCCAGTTTTGTAAAGTTGTTGCTACCCTGTACTTCAGGGGAGACATGGTTGTGTGATGCCTGTATCTGCTTAGTTGCAGAAGTTGAAGTCGGCTGTGCAACCACCTGTTGCAGTGCTCTGGAACAGGATCGAGCCCTGCTTGACCATTGACACGTCCCCTCTTTCAGCAGACCTGAAAAAGGTAAGTGCGCTTGTGAACCCAACTCCTGAAGAGGCACCGTCCTCCTCCAGCATGGAGTTCTTCATAAACACATCTATGGTTCTTCTTTGCTTTGAAGACCTCCCCTAAGCTTTTTATTAAATAATTTTTTTAGAGATTTATTTTATTTATTTGAAAGAGTTACAGAGAGAGGTAGAGAAGAGAGAGAGGTCTTCCATCCACTGGTTCACTCCCCAGATGGCTGCAATGGCCAGAGTTGTGCCTATCCAAAGCCAGGAGCCAGGAGCTTCTTCCGTGTCTCCCACATGGGTACAGGGACCCAAGGACTTGGGCCATCTTTCATTACTATCCCAGGTGATAGGAGAGAGCTGGATAGGAAGAGGAACAGCTGGGACTAGAACCGGCACCCATATGGGACACTGGCTTTAACCTGCTGCGCCACAGCGCTGGCCCCCTCCCCTAAGCTTTTGCTGCAAACTTCTCGTTGACTCTTCAGCCCAGGCTGAGTCTAAGTGAACAGTACTTTTGGGAGAAGCCGTTTTGTGACTGCAAGCCTTGCGAAGCCCATGTTCAAATGTGCCTCTGAAAAGGGGCTCCAAGGAACAGCCAGTGGCCAGGGCAGATGTAACACATGTACTTCTGAATTGGTCTTCTCCAAACTGCCTCACAGACGATGCTTTCACTTGGAAAATTGATCATGTATGATCACTTCCTGGTAGAAAAGAAAGGTTCAAAATATTTTTTAAAAAAATGGATACAGGAGTTTTCAAGATGGTGTATTATGGAAGGAGTTTACTGCTCTAGACGAGGGGAAGATAGTTAAAAAAAGAAGTGGAGAGAGTGCAATCTCAGGGAAGAGAAAATGGCAGAGGAAACTCCATACAAATTAAGAGGGACACCACGGACCTAGGTGGAGGGTGTAGATGTGCACAACTCAGGACCCCAGCAGCCGAGAGCCTCAGCACCAGCTTTGGAGAGTGAGGTGAGACCAGACTGCAGCAGCCCAAGCCAATGGTGATAAAGCTGTGGGAAGAGCCTGGTGTGAATCCAACTTGGAGCCCTGTGGAGGACAGTATACCTGCCAACCTAGAGGGAAAAAAAATGGGCGCGTTTCTCTGTGCACAATCACCTGGCACCAGTGCCTGTAACTAGCCAGTGAACATACATAACAGCTGCTCCAGCTCATGTCTGCATGCCCAGCAACCAGCTGAGAGGAGATGCCTGAGTCTGGCTGGGAGAACTGACAGGGTACTGGGGACTTGTAACTGTGGGAGCCTTGTGTGCCAGGATGGGACTGCATGGGAGGGCGCAGGGTGTGGCTGGGACTTGGGGCAGTCACTGTGGGCGGTTGCACATGTTCAGGGCTCCCAGATTGCCTAGTGAGGGTCACTGCTTCAGGATCCGGGTTTACAACGAGGACTGCACAGATCCTTTGGGTGTTCTTGTGGCAGCTTGGATGAAAATTGTATCTACTAGGGCTAGCACCCAGGCATTGGTCTACTTTGAGGAGAGTAGGTGATGAGCTGAGTCTAGACCAACAGAGCAGAATAAACCTCCCCTCTGATAATAATAACAATAATAATAATAATAATAAAGGATTTACCATGCCCAACGTGGGTGTAACCTTGGGGACTCCCCTCACCCTGGAGCACTGAACAGAACTTCTTGACTACACCCAACTCATGCCTGTATATATTCACTGAAAGAGCAGACACTCCACAAAGGCTTAGTCCAAAGATAAAAGCCATCACAGAGAAAAAATAAGAACAAAAAGTATCACCACAGCAATTCAAGAAACAAGAATAAGGAAGATAACATGACATCCCCCAAAGAACATAGCACTTCAGTACTAAAATGTAAAGATGAAGAGATCGATGAAATGCCAAATGGATTTCAAAAAATTGATTGTAGAATTACTTAAAAGTGATCAGAAGCAAATTCAAGAGGTAAAGAAATCTGTACATGACATGAATGAAAAATTTTCCCATGAAATGGACTATTCAAAGAGAAATCAAAATATTAGAAATGAAAAATTCAGGAGGTCAAATAAAAAATGTACTGGAAAGCCTTTACAACAGACTTGGTGAAACAGAAGAAAGAATATATGAAGAGAAGTATCTGGAAATTTTACATTCAGACCAAAAGAAAAAGAAGAAGAAATTAGAAAACTAAAAAACACTGTTGGAGATTTATGGGATACTCATAAGCGACCCAATAGATAGGTTTTAGAAGTTCCTGAAGCTGTGGAAAGAGAGAATGGATTAGAAGGCCTTTTTAATGAAATAATTACACAAAACTTTCCCCAATTTGGACAAAGAAAGGGATGTCCAAGTACAGGAAGCACATAGAACTCCTAATAGACATGACTAGAAAAGATCTTCACTGTGACAAATTGTAAACTCCCTACAGTAAAACATGTGGAAAAGATGCAGGAGAGAAATGCCAGGTTACTTTCAGAGGATCTCCAGTTAGACTCATAGCTGACTACTCATCAGAAACCTTACAGGCTAGGAGAGAATGGTGAGATATATTCCAATTTATAAGAGGAAAAAAACTGTCAACCCAGAATACTGTACCCTGCAAAGCTGTAATTTATGAATGAAGGTAAAATAAAGACCTTCCATAACAAACAGAAATTAAAAGAATATGTTGGGGCCGGCACTGTGGTGTAGTGGGTAAAAATGCCTCCTGCAGTGCTGGCATCCCATGCAGGCACCATTTCTAGTCCTAGTCGCTACATAAAGAAACACAAAACATGGTCATCACTGTGAAAGAAAGTGAAGGCAAAAAATCTCCCAGTAAAAGTACAAAGGAAATCCAAAGGAAACAATAGGAATATTTATGGAAAAATGGCAGGGCCAAGTCAAGTCGTTATTTATCATTAGTCACCTTGGATGTAAATGACCTCAACTCTCCAGTTAAAAGATACAGACTGTCTGAATGGATTAAAAAATAAAACCCATCTATTTGTTGCCTACGAGAAACACATCTCACCAAGAAAGATGCACGCAGACTGAAAGTGAAAGGATGGAAAAAGATATTCCATGCTAACAGAAACCAAAAAAGAGCTGGTGTAGCCATCCTAATATCAGACAAAATAGACTTTAACACAAAAACTGTTAAAATATGCAAAGAAGGGCACTATGTATGATTAAGGGATCAGTTCAACAGGAAGATGTGACTATTATAAATGTATATGCACCTCATTACAGGTCACCTGGTTGCTTAAAAAAATGTTAATGAATCTAAAGGGAGACATAGACTCTAATACAGTAGTAATGGGGGACTCCAATATCCCACTTTAAGCAATGGACAGATCAGACAGAAAATCAACAAGCAAATAACACAGTTAATTGACAATACATACCAAATGGATCTAACAGATATCTACAGAACTTTTCATCCTACAGATGCAGAATACACGTTCTTCTCACCAATGCATGGAACTTTCTCTATGATACACCACAAGTTATGCCATAAAGCAGGTCTCAGCAAATTCAAAAATATCAAAATCATACCATACATCCTCTTGAATCACAGTGGAATGAAGCTGGAAATCAACTCAAGAATCTCTAGAACATAGGTAAACACATGGAGACTGAACAACATGCTCCTGAATGAACAGTGGGTCATTGAATAAATCAAAAAATTTCTGGAAGCAAATGACGATGCATCAAAACTTACGGGATACAGCTAAAACAGTGTTAAGAGGAAAGTTCACAGCACTCGGTGTCTACATCAAGAAATTAGAAAGGCACCAAATAATGAACTATTATTGCATCTCAAGGACCTAGAAAAACCACAGCAAACTAAACCCAAAATTAGTAGGAGAAGAGAAATGATTTTTTAAAGATTATTTATTTGAAAGTCAGAATTACACAGAGAGAGGAGAGGCAGAGAGAGGGGGGGGGAGGTCTTTGATCCGATGGTTCACTCTCCAGACGGCCACAACAGCCAGAACTGTGCCGATCTGAAGCCAGGTGCCAGGAGCTTCTTCTCGGTCTCCCATGCAGGTGGACCCCGTGGACTTGGACCATCTTCTACTGCTTTTCTGGGCCATAGCAGAGAGCTGGACAGAAAGTGGAGCAGCCATTTCTCGAACTGGTGCCCATATGGGATGCCAGCGCTTCAGGCCGGGCGTTAACCCACTGTGCCACGGCGCTGGCCCCAAGAAATGAAATAATTAAAAATGGAGAAGAAAAAAAAACAAAATTGAAACAAAAAAAGCAGTACAAAACATCAGGGAAGGGTCCAGTGCCGTGGCTCACTTGGTTAATCCTCCGCCTGTGGCGCTGGCATCCCATATGGGCACTGGGTTCTAGTCCCAGTTGCTCCTCTTCCAGTCCAGCTCTCTGCTGTGGCCCGGGAAGGCAGTGAAGGATGACCCAAGTGCTTGGGCCCCTGCACCCGCATGGGAGACTGAGAAGAAGCACCTGGCTCCTGGCTTCAGATCAGCACAGCGCTGGCCGTAGTGGCCATTTAGGGGGTGAACCAATGGAAGGAAGACTTTTCTCTCTGTCTCTCTTACAGTCTATAACTCTACCTATAAAAAAATAAAAAACAAAACAAAAACAAACAAAAAAACCCAGAGAAACAAAGAGCTGGTTTTTTGAAAAAATAAACAAAATTGACAGGCAGACCATTGGCCAAACTAACCAAAAGGAAAAGAGAAAAAAGAGGGAGAAGACCTAACAATAAAATCAGAGATGAAAAAGGAAATGTAACAGCAGACACCACAGAAATAAAAAGAATCTCAGAAATTACTACAAAGAACTATATGCCAACAAATTGGGAAACCTAGAAGCAATGGATAGATTCCTGGATACATACAACCTACCTAAATTGAGCCATGAAGACATAGAAAACCTGAACAAACCAAAAACCAAGATGGAAATTGAATCAGTAATAACTGATCAAGAAACGCCCAGGACCAGATGGCTTCACTGCTGAATTCTACCAAACTTTTAAAAAACTGACTCCAATTATTTTCAAACTATTCAAAACAATTGAAATGAAGGGAAACCTCCCAATCTCCTTTCATGAAGCCAGTATCACCTCAATTCCTAAACCTGAAAAAAAAACACAACAACGAAAGAGAACTATAGACCAATTTCCTTGATGAACATAGATGTAAAAATCCTCAATGAAATACTAGCCAACTGAATGCAGCAACTCATCAGAAAGATTATTCACCAGGACCAAGTGGGTTTTATCCCTGGTATGCAGGAATAGTTCAACATTAACAAATCAATCTATGTGCTACCTCACATTAACAAACTGAAGAACAAAAACAATATGATTATCTCAATAGATGCTGAGAAAGCATTTGATAAAATACAATATCCTTTCATGATAAAAACTTTGAGCAAATTGGGTATAGAATGAACATTCTTCAATACAATCAAGGCAATTTATGATAAACCCACAGCTAGCATCCTATTGAATGAGGAAAAGTTGGAAATATTCCCACTAAGATCTGGAACCAGACAGGGATACCCACTATCACCATCATTATTCCGTATAATCCTGGAAGTTTTAGCCAGAACCATTAGACAAGAAAAATAAATCAGAAGGATATAAATTGGGAAGGAGGATGTTTGCAGATGAAATGATTCTATATATAGGGCATCCAAAAGACTCCATTAAAACTATTGGAACTCATAAAAATGAGTTTGGTGAAGTGGCAAGATAAAAAATGAACACAAAAAATCAGTAGCCTTTGTATACATAGACAATGCCATGGCTTGATTCTAAGATCAATCCCATTCACAATAGCCACAAAAAAATTAAATACTTCTAAATAAATTTAACCAAGGATATCAGTGAACTCTACAATGAGAATTACAAAACATTAAAGAAAGAAAGAGAGGAAGAAAAAAATGGAAAAATCTTCCATGTTCATGTATTGGAAGAATCAATATCATCAAAATGTCCATACTGCTGATAGCAATTTACAGATTCATTGTGATAACAATCAAAATACCAAAGACATTCTTAGATACAGAAAAAATGATGCTGAAATTCATATGGAAACACAAGAGACCCTGAATAGCTAAAGCAATCTTATACAACAGAAACAAAGCCAGAGGCATCACAATACCAGATTTCAAGACATACTACATGCAGCTCAATTCACAATAGCTAATATATGGAATCAACCCAAATGTCCATCAGCTGATGACTGGATAAAGAAATTGTGGGATATGTACACCATGGAATACTACACAACGATTAAAAAAAAATGAAATTCTGTTGTTTACAACAAAATGAGTGAAACTGAAAAACATCATACTTAGTGAAATAAGCCAGTCCCAAAAAGACAAATACCATATTTTCTCCCTGACCTGTGATAACCAATAGAGCACCTGAAAGGTAATCTATAGAAGTGAAATTGACATTCTGAGATACAGTGACTTTGAATAGCCCTTGTCTTAACTGTTGAAGAACAGTTTTTTTTCATGCAATTTCTTGAACTCTTAGTATAGAGTTAGTCATATGATTATAGTTAATTGAAAGTAGATCTTAGTAAAAAATAACAATGGGAATAGGAGAAAGAGGAGGAAAAGGGGTGGGAGGGTGGGTACTGTGCAAAGAATCAGTATATTTCTAAAGTTATGAATTGCATGAAGTGTATGGTCCTTAAATAAAAGGTTTCTGGAAAAAAATGTATACAAAGAGAGACAGGTATTAGTGGACAGAAGTGTCTACAGGCCTTTCGAAGATGGAAAAACAAGTGGTGCACTGTGGCTGATGATAGTGGACAGAGTGAGGCTGTGAACTTTCCTGCCCTGTTCCCTGAACATGCAGAGCCAGTTTGTATTGTTTCCAGGAGAGAGAGATTGGAGACTCTTTCTGGAAAAACCACATGGCCCTGGAGAAGTAGCCTCTAGATGATTCTGTCTGGAATTCTCCCAGTGCAGATGCCCACCTCCTGGCCTGCATTCCCTCAGTGACATGACACTCACATGATGACAGGTTGTCCCACCCACCAAGCTTCTAGCCAGGTTTTAGTGTTGGCCTCTGCAGTAGTTCACAAACAAGAGAGACCAAACTCTGAAGGAAATAGACAATGCCAAGATAGAAGAACATGTGAGAATATAAAAGGATCCTCCAGAATCAGAGAAGAAAACTGCATCCAGTTAACATGACACGGTGCTATAAAAAAAGGAACAGTGAGAAAATAAAAACATGGAAATCCAAGCAATTACAGAAACTTTCAAAATCAGCAGTTGGTTTGAGATATAAAAGAGAAGCTAACTATCAAAGTAGAACCACAAAGGCAAAGAGATGGAAATAATTTTAAAAAACAAAAAAGATTTTTGACCAGTCCAAGGTCTGAAAGTGGGATTTCTAGAGAGAGATGGAAGGGGGCAGATGGTTCTCTGAAGGGTGAGCTGTGGCCATTGTCCCGCCTGCGGCCATGACTCTGCAAATTAGCGGTTAGTCTGCCATCACGGACAGAGGATGGCAGATGTGTGGCTGTGAGGCAGCTACACCCAAGGGTGTTGGAGATCATGGAGGCTTCTAGAAGAAGAGGACCTGGTCCTCCCAGGACCAGCAGTCGGAATGATCTCGGATGTCTCCGCAAGAACAAGGGGTGTGGCCTTGAGCCCTCCGGTGAGAAGTGAGTCCCTTCCTCATTATGTCAGGGAGGGGAGAGGTGGACTGAAAACGCCTTCAGATGTTCAGAGCTCCACAGAATGTACATCCCCTGTTCTCCATCAGAGCGAAGGCTTAAGCCAAGAAGGGAACTCCCGGGATGGCAGTCGAATGCTGAATGCATAGAAACAGCCTGGATCGCAGTGGCTTCGGGGAGGAGGTCACAGAGAAAGGGTGCTGAGGAGCCCAGCCTTGGGGAGATCCTGACATGGTTGGAAAGCCGGTGGAACATTTGGATTTTAGTGTCGGAGACGTAGGAAAAGGAGCAAATAGAAGTGTGTTTTTAAAAAGCCTTCCAAGCGAAGCTGATAGACGGACTGATTATTAGACAAATAGGGAGGAAGAGCCACACTGATGTCCCAGAGTGCTTGAAGCAGAGGTCAGTGTGCCACCTATGGGGAATACCATATTCAGTAGAGGCTAATCTGTAGTGGTTATTGGACTAAAGTGAACAATGACATGGAGTTTTTGTTGGTTTCCTGTACTTTATTGTGGTTTTGGGGTTTTGTGTTTCGTAGACTCTTCAAAGAAACAAGTACCCTGGACCCAGCCACACGGAATCCTACTCGTGGCCTCCCATAGCGCGTGGCTGCGATGTGGTGGTCATTTCTCACTGTGGAAATGACCCTTTGCTGTACCTCCCACCAGTTCTCACAATTTTGCAAACGGGGGGCTGCTACAAGTCGCTGCCAAGTAGAAACGGAGTAAGTTGAGATGGTTTGGTTTCCCAACAAAGCGGATTCAGTGTTTATTTTTAACTGTTGGTGATGGTCTAGTGACAACTTACTCAGTTTGTTTTCACCGTTTTATAGATAAGAACATTAACTCATGAAAAGTTACTTGGGTAAATTCTTAACAGCTGACAAGAGGTAGAAGTAGAATATAAGTATCTACTGTTATACATTCTTTAAATTATTTCATAACAACCATATTGTTTTATAATCCTGCTTTGACCACATGAGGGGACCACATGAGGGGATCTGAAAATAACTGAGAAAGATGATGGGATGGAAAGGAATTGAGTATTAGAGTCGAATGATGGTGGGCAGAGACAGCTACCCTTACTGGGTTTTGTCTTATGGGTGAACTGATGGATCTGAAATCTGGCACAAAGGGTGCAGTACAAGTAGTTCTGCCACTCGTCGTCAGGTGACAAATAGTAGGCAGAAACATGCAGTAGTTTGTTGTTATGCTATGCAGTTTAATGATTGCCCTTTGGACATGTGCATCATTTTATATATATATTGATTTAATCAAATGAGTAATTAACCACTTTTTAATTTATTTGGAAGAGAGAGATATAAACAGAGATCTTCCATCTACTGGTTCATTCCCAAAATGCCTGCGATAGCCAGGACTGAGCCAGGCCAAAGCCAAGGGCCCAAAATTCAATCCAGATGTCCCATGTGGATGGCAGGAACCCAAGTTCCTGAAGCCATCACATGCTGCCTGCTAGAGTCTGCATTAGCAGGCACCGGAATCAGAAGTAGAACTGGGACTTGAACCCAGGCACTCTGATAATAGGATGTGGGCATCCCAAGTGGCATCTTAGGCACTGTGCGGTCACCACGGTCACCACGAATGCATGCGTGTCTATCCCCGAACTAGTGAACAGCTGAGCCGTGCTGGTGAGATGCCACTTAGGTTAAAGAGAAAGGGATGTCCAGATCTTCCTCCTCGTGCCCCCCCTGCTTTCTCCACACCTCTGTGGCTGCCCTGCTCTCAGCCCTTTGCCTGGAAGTTGCACTCACCTGGGTTCTGTCTTCGTCAGTGGAGGGCATGTGTCCGGGAGGGGGGCTGGTGGACTGCCGAGGTCGGAAGGGGGTCTCCTCAGGAAGAGGTGTCAGCCTTTGGGAAGGCCCTTCTCAGTGGTGCCTCCTCGCACTGCGGGGTCTGGGGCCAGACTACCGTGTACTAGCTGTGCAGCTTTGGGCAGCTGGCTTACCTCTCTGTGCCTCAGACCTGCCATCTGTGAGATGGAGTAACAGTAGACCCCCCCGTGAAGGAGTGTCCGGAGGACTCGGTGAGAACTTGTGAAGTACTAGGTTTAAGCCCTAGGGAAATCTCACTCAGTGTGTCTCAGTCTAATGAATTTTGCTGAACTCTTCAATGACGATGGTTGTAAAAACTTGTGAGAGGCTTATGCTGTGCAGGGAGATGTTCTGGATGTTTCCATACACTAAGTTGGATTCCTAACCAGTGTCCACAATTACTTGAATTTGCTTGTCTTTGCAGCCTCTTGCAGTCATCGTGTGCCCTGGGTGGAAAAAGGCCCAATTAACTTTTGAATTATTGGAAGACTATAGCAAGTCCTCGAGGCCTCTTCATCCCATGTTGTTAACAATCGGACTCCACAAAGACGAAGCCAAAAATCTGAAGCTGCCCAGGGGGTGTAAGCGTCCTTTCCGGGCTGTTGGGTTTTCCTGTGGAAGATGGTGGATCCCTGCCCAGCGGGCCGTGTGATGACGGGGCCCTCGCTCCCCATCAGTCACCAGTGGGTGACCTTGAGACAGCGGTGTGAATTCGTTCATTTGGCAGCTCTTTGTTGAGCATGTGGAGTGTGTTAGGTGCTGGACACGTGGTGTGGACTCCAGCCTTGCCTGCCTTTCAGGAGCACGAAGCCTGGTGGAGCCCAGGCACTGGACTGGATACTGGCAGGGACGAGCCTCAGTGGGCAGGGGCTGGCCGCACCCACCTGAGTAGACAAACCGCCTCTTGAAAAACACTGGAAGATTAGTAAAGGAAATGTTAGAGAAATTGTGGAAAATCTGATTTTTTTTTTTTCTCTGAAAATGCAGGTGATGTGATTGTTACAACCCCACAGAGCCTGCTGCGGCTGCTCACGGACCAGAGCTTGCTGTTTCTCAGGCTCTGCCACCTGGTCCTGGATGAGGTGGAAGTGCTGTTCTCGGAAGCTAACGAGCAGGTAGGCCACGCGAAGGGTTGCAGTCCTGAGCGCTCTGCAGGGTCGGGGCGGTGTCCCGTGGGGAGCAAAGCGGCTAATCCAAGCCCCCTTCCCCTTGTGACTTCTGTGATGGAGAGAATGTGTATCTGGAATTTCTTTCCCACTGTTAAAGTTCTCACTGAGAAGCAGTTCTTTACCAGGAGATTTTTCTGAATATTTAGTATTTTTCTGATTATGGAAGCAGGAATTCTTAATTTAGAGAATTTGAGCAGAGACCAGGGAAAAGCCCCACATTCATAATCTCACATTCAGAGGAATTGCTTCAACTGTTTTGAAGTATTTTGTTTCTTAATTCCTGTTTTCGTTGAGGCATATATTTTATATCAAGAACATATTTTAGGTACAGTTTTGTAACTTGCATTTTGCAGTTAACACTGTTGTATTGTTAGTTGCTATTCTGCAGCATGATTTTCATTGGCCATATGGCACTGAGTCACATGCGTGTAACACAATTTACTCCAAAATTGTCTTAGTTTTGGACAATTAACCTAGTTTGTATATGTCTTTGGCTAAAGATCTTACTTTTTTCCTCTGGGGTTACTGCTGTACATTTGCCTGTGAAAGCACAGACCGAGGGATACTCCCCCTGTGTCACCGACCCTGCTTGCTTTGCAGTCTAATTAGTAAATAGTGAGATCTCCTTAGCTTGGTTTGTATTTCCCTGCGTTGAACATTGTGTCCATCCCTCTATGAATTGCATATTCATTTCTTTACCTTCTGTGGGTGGGATGATCTTTGTCACCAGTTTTTAGAAGTTTCTGTATGGGCCGGCGCCGCGGCTCACTAGGCTAATCCTCCGCCTAGCGGCGCCGGCACATCGGGTTCTAGTCCCGGTAGGGGCGCTGGATTCTGTCCCGGTTGCCCCTCTTCCAGGCCAGCTCTCTGCTGTGGCCAGGGAGTGCAGTGGAGGATGGCCCAGGTGCTTGGGCCCTGCACCCCATGGGAGACCAGGAAAAGCACCTGGCTCCTGGCTCCTGCCATCGGATCAGCGCGGTGCGCCGGCTGCAGCGCGCCGGCCGCGGCGGCCATTGGAGAGTGAACCGACGGCAAAGGAAGACCTTTCTCTCTGTCTGTCTCTCTCACTGTCCACTCTGCCTGTCAAAAAAAAAAAAAAAAAAAAAGAGGTTTCTGTATGAACATCTAATCCTTTGTTACACATATGTACCAAGACTTTGTTGGTGCTCCAGGTTTTTTTTAGAGTGGGGGTTTTTGGACGTTTATTGACTTGAAATTTAACATTTTCTCCATTTTATATTTTATGTTCTGTCAAACCAGCTTATTCTCTCTTAAAATGAAATGAATTATACTGATTTTTTAGATGCTTGCTATATTAGATAACTTTAAAAAAAATATTGACGTTGAAGAAAGAGAGTCTGCACCTCATCAGATCGTTGCAGTTGGAGTTCACTGGAACAAACATATAGCGCATTTAATCAGAGAGTTCCTGAACGACCCCTGTGTTGTGATCACGGCCATGGAAGAGGCTGCCCTCTACGGCAACGTCCAGCAGGTAGCGGCCATGGGGAAGGGGAGCAGGGCTGATGAACACAGCAAGCAGCTGCATTACATGGGCTGATATTAAACCATTACACTCTGATTTGATTTGATACACAAATTTGTGATTATGTATAAATTTGTATTGATTTCCTACGTATTATTTCCTTTGAGAATCAGAACTTACTTACAGAAAGTGAAACTGGAGCGCCTTGAACTTTTAGAAGATGATACTGTTGTATGTCATTACTAGGTTGTGCACCTTTGCCTGGAGAGTGGAAAAACTTCTACTTTACTCCAAGTTCTTGATTTCATTCCAAGCCAGACACAGAAGACCTTGATCTTCACCTGCTCCGTGGCTGAAGCAGACATGGTGTCTAAGGTGAGCCCTACCACACGTTAAAATGTCCCCGCTGTTTAAACTGTGGTTGAATCTCAGGTCGTCAGAAAATGACCAGGGGAGCTGAGTATGCAATGGGGGAAATCCGAGTCCACAAGTTTAACATCAGGCAGCAGGGGAGTGGGCTCTGCTCCCGGAAGCACTGGTGCCCGGAGGCCTGGCAGTGGGTCTGGCGCCCCAGGGGTGCAGCCAGCCTCACACTGTGGCAGCTCTCCCCTGAGGAGCAGTGCTCACGCTTTGTCGTGGAAGAGCAGGGAGAGGGTCCCACTTGTGAAGAAATGCCCACATTTTGTGTCCCCTTTCTTCAAGAAGATTGAGAAGATGACAGTTACTGTGTAGCTAGAAAGATCAGATGTTGGCTACAAGAACCAGATAAACTGACTTAGGATATATTCAGTTTGATCTGATTTTGTCTACATAAGTGCTCAAATATAGAAACAAAGCCAGATACAGGGAGTGAGTTACACATCTACCTTTCTACAGTGATGACCTAGAAGGTAGAATTCAAAAGCCCTTCTTGGGGCGGGGCTTGACCTTATTGGGATGCCCACATCCCATTTTGGTGTGCCTGGTTCGAGTCCTGGTTCTGGCCCTTGATTCCAACTTTCTGCTAAAGCACGCTGGGAGGCAGTGGTGCTGGCTCAAGGAGTTAGGTTCCTGATACCCACCTATCTGGATTGCATTCCTGGGCTCCTAGCTTTGGCCTGGCCCAGTCCTGGCCATTGTGGACATCTGGGGAGTAAACCAGCAGATGGGAGCTCCTTCCGTCTCCATCTCTTAAAAAAAAAGTGCTTGTTAACAAAAGTGCTGTGTATTTGATGTGCGTACACATATACATTCACACCCATACTTTGTATATTACATACATAAATATATACATGTCATTTAAAAGGGAATGAAAATATTTTATCAAAATAATATTTCAGCGGGTTTTTAGATATAGATAGATTACAAAATTGGGAAAATACATTTATTCAAAACTTAGTCATCTCATTAGTAAGAATGCCTAATCAGGGAGATAGTAATTTCCTGGGTAATGTAAAGTGGCTTATGTTGATAATTATTTTTTTAAAAAAATTATTTTTTATGTGAAAGGCAGAATTGCAGAGACAGAGGGAGAGACACAGAGAGAAGGAGCTTCCCTGTGCAGGTTCACTCCCCGAATGGCTGCAACAGCCAGGGCTGGGCCATACAGAAGCCAGGAGTCCAGAATCCCATCCAGATCTCCCAGCTGGGTGGCAGGGCCCCCAGTACTTGGGCTGTCTTCTGCTGTTTTCCCAAGTGCATTAACAGGGAGCTGGATCAGAAGTGGAGCAGCCAGGACTCAACCAGTGCCCATGTGGGATGCCGTATCACAGGTGTTGGTTTAACCACTACACTACAACTCCAGTCCTTATGTTGATCGTTCTTGATGGAACAAGTGGCTTCGAGCTTGTTCCTGACTGTGAACTGGCCTCTTTGGTTTCTCGTTTAGGTAGTAGAAAGCAATTCAATATTTTGCTTGAAAATGCACAAAGAAATGGTTTTTAACTTAAAAAGTGTTTTGGAACAGTGGAAAAAGAGGTTGAGTTCTGGCTCTCACATTGTCCTAGGTAAGTGTTTTAATTTCTAGTTAATAGGAATCCTGTCTTTAATTCATTTGTACTTATGTTTCTCATCTCCAGAGTTCTCATTCTTTCCCAGGTTGTCTGGGAGTTAGTAATGTTAATTTTAAGCTGGAGATTAACCTCTGCTATGATTTTCCTGTTGAGGTGAATCTAGGGCCCCCCCCGGGCTCTCAGGTTGGTAACCGGCAGAAACCCTCAGTCTAGACTTTCTCCCTGGAGTTGTGGCTGGCAGATCCCTGTTGGGTAGGTGGGTGGGTGAGTAGGCCTGTAGGCATCATTATCAGATACATGCCTGTGCCGAAATGTGTTGTGAATGATAGTTACGTTGAACATCAGAAATATGAAAGGCTAAATGCACGAAGTAAGTGAAAAGCATACAGGCAGCCTGCGCATTGGAGTAGAAAGAGGCACTGTTGAACTGGAAGGGAGGCCACTTCTCTCTAGAGTTCAATTACCACAGGCGACGGCACTTTTGACAAAAACGGTGGGAAGGGAGTTTCTTTGCAAGTGTGAAGTAAAACGCACACGGCAGTGTCGTGTTGTGTGGTTTCTGGAGCGGCTCGTGCCCGGCTCACGTGCGGTTGTTGGAATCCTCTCCCCCAGCCTTGACGGACGATTGCATACCACTCTTGGCCATCACTGATGCCACATGTGTGATTCACTTCAGCTTCCCCTCCTCGCCAAAAGTTTTTGGTGGACGCCTGTATTGCATGTCTGATCATTTTCAGAATTTAACCGAACAGGTTTGCTTACTTTTTATTATCTTCAGGGTGTCACGGTGGTTTTCTATGTAATGACACGTTTCCCCATTTAGACTGGTGTGGGTGACCCCATTCCTGTGTTCACCCCGGTGTTAAGGGTTCTCCTGCAGAACAGGGAGACAGGAAGACCAAGTCTGTCTTGCTGCTGACGGAGAGAAACGCGAGCCATGCCATGGGCGTCCTGCGCTACTTGGAGCGAGCAGATGCCAAAGTCCCATCGGAGCTGTACGAGTTCACTGCAGGGGTTCTGGAAGCCAAAGAGGATAAGAAGGCCACAAGTCTGCTTTGTCCGTACCTTAAGGCTTTTGGATTTTGCAAGTAAGCCTGTGTTCTTGTTCTAAAAGGGAGGTAGCCCATGCCGTCAGGTGCACAGCTGCTGAGTTTACCGCTGGGCGCGTGCACCCTCCCAGCACTGAGGGGCACCAGAGGTGACTGCCCTCTCGGCAGCTGTCAGCCTGGAGTAATGTTGCTTGCTTTGAGCCCCATATAAAGGGACTTGTGGTAGGTGCTCTTTGTGTTTGGTCTCTTCCTCAACCCAGGGTCAGCAACACCTGTCTGTCGTTGTGGTTTCTGTATTTTACTGAGTGTGATTTGTGGCTGAGTGTTGCATTCTGTGACTCTGTCACAATGTGTGTGTGTCCCTCCTGCTGTTGCTGGTTTCTGGCTATTGTGTGTGAAAACTGCTACAAGCAGCCTTGTTCATGTCTTCGTGTTGAAATTTGCATCCATTTCTCTTTGTCTTTATTAAGGAGTGGAATTGCTAGGTCACAGGATGGGTGTCCAGCCACCTCCTCCTGGTGGTTAACCTACTGGGATCCTGAAGGCTGTAGAACAGTTTGCGCTACCCGACCTTGGGGTATAGTGGCAAACCACTATAGTGACTTTAACTGGATTTCCCTACAGTGAGGTCAGACATCTTTTCATATGCTTGTGGGACATTAGACTCTCCTCTTTTTGTGAAATGCCTGTTCAGGTTATTGACTGTTTTTAAATTGGGGGCTTTTGAGGGCTGGCACTGTGGCATAGTGGGCTAAGCATCTGCCTGCAGTGCCGGCATCTCATATGGGTGCTGGTTCTAGTCCCAGCTGCTGCTTTTCCAATCCAGCTTTCTGCTGTGGCCTGAGAAAGCAGTAGAGGATGGCCCAAGTGCTTGAGCCCCTGTACCCACATAGGAGACCTAGAGGAGGCTCCTGGTTCTTGGCTTCAGAATGGCTCAGCTGTGGCCATTGAGCAGATGGAAGACCTCTCTCTGTGTCTCTCCCTTTCTCTCTGTAGCTCTGCCTCTCAAATAAATAAATATAATCATTAAAAATAAATAAATGAGGGCATTTATCTTGTTCTTACTGATTTATGGGTGGTGACTATATATACACATATATAGGTGTACGTATAAAACATGTATATAACATACACACACATATATACACATACGCACACATACATGCATATACACACAGATATGTGTATATATCTGGGACATGCATCGAGGATGTCTTCTCTCAGTCTGGCTGTAGTTTTTCACTCTTTTCAGTAGCCCTTTCATTAACAGACACTTGGTTTGGTGCAGCCTTTTAGGGTTGCTGTCTTGTATGTTTTTACATGAGAAATATTTGTCTATCTCTGGCCATAAAGACATTCTCCTATGTTTTCTTCCAGAAGCTTTGTAGTTTTAGCTGTATCATCTAAGTCTGAGATCCACACTTGTCAATTTGTGTGTCTGGTGGGAAACAGGGCAGAGTTGCCATCTTGCACATGATGCTCCCTCACCATGTATTACGTGAGGCCAGCGTGTGGCGCAGCAGGGTACGCTGCCAGCATCCCACATCAGAGTGCTGATTTGAGTCCCAGCTCTTCTGCTTCTGATCCAGCTCCCTGCTAATGCGCCTGAAAAGGCAGTAGATGATGGCCCAAGTTTTGCCACCCACATGGGCAATGTAGATTGAGTGCCAGGCCTCTGACTTTGGCCTGGCCTAGACTTGGCTGTTGTGACTATTTGGGAAGTGAATCAGCAGATGAAAATTGATCCTCTCTCTCCTTCTGTCACTATGCCTTTCAAATAAATAAATCTTTTTTAAAAAGAGTATCTACTAGAAAAGTAATCAAGTAATTCTTTATTATTCAGTGTTAAATTTTAGAAACCTTTCAATTATTTATATATTGTTGTGTTATATCAAGTATGAGTCGTGGTTACTTAACTTTTAAGGTGTTTGGAAGAAAAATTCTCTGATGATGGTAGATTAATTTTCTAAAGAACACTTACAAATTTGTGGCAACAATTGTTAGTAGTGTTTTTCTGGTTATAAAAATTTAGTGTTCTCTTTTTTCTCAGAGACCAAAGGATCTGTCCTGACCGACACCACATTAACCCAGAAATGGACATGCCCAGGAAATTATCCAACCAAGCCCTGCCCGTGTCTGGATACATTAAAGTAAGTTCTGGTAAAGATCCTTTTTCCCGCTGAGTAATGCCATCTCCGTGAAGGTGCTCCTGAGGACCAGAATCTTCCAGAACGCAGTTAGGACTGGGTAGTCAGTGCTAGGGGACAACTGCTTATCTGACAAGTGGCCTGGCTCCCTAGATGCAGCCTCCTTTCAGGGCCCCAGTTTATTGGTAAAAGCAAGGTCAAATTAGCCAAATGGAGGAAAATTTAGGGATTGGATTTTTCAGTTATATTTTTAAAATATTGTTTCCATTTGGGGCTATTAAAAATAATGCATTGATTACATGAATCTTTTCAAAACATCCAAGATTATTCCTTTGAGGAAAATTCTTGAGATGCAAATAGAATGGCTGAGTTAAAGAGTTCATTTTCTTTGAATTCTAGATGTCTTCATTTCTTTTTGTGTTAAAATATTTCCTCCCGTTCACCTCTTTCCATAAGACACTGTCTGTTGTGTTAGTGTCTTAGGGCTGCTGTAGCAAGTTACCACAGCAATAGTGACCTAGAATAGCCCCCATTGACTTTCTCATGGTTTTGGAGGCCGGAGGTCCAGGATGAAGGTGTTGGCAGGGCCGTGCTCCCTCCACAGCCAGAAGACAGCCTGTGCTGTCTCTCCAGCTTCTCTTGACCCGGCCATTCCTTGGTGTGTCTTGCTCGGAGCCACACCGCCCCCATCCCTGCCGCAGCCTCCTTACCGCCCTCCCCCTTTTTTCTGTGTCCTCTGGAGAAGGCCCACCCCTGACCCGGCCTATTCACGACATCTCCTCATCTGCAGAGCCCCTGTGAATGCTAGGACACAGACGCACCTACGTGTGGGGCTGTTTTGCAAACTATTATGGTTTTCATTATCGAAGTAATTTTTTCTTTAATTCCTCATTCTTTCCTGAGTTCTGTCACTCATTTCTAAGCTTTTCTAATTCTGATTTATGTTATTCTTTTATATAATAATATTTTTAAGCTAAACTGAGCATGTCCAGAAATTGCAGATTACAGTTTTAGTCTCTTGTGTATCCATCTTGCTAATGGCTTTCATTGTCTATAGAGGCTGTTCTGCCTCTTACTATCTTTTTAACTATTTTATTAAATATTTTATTGCTTCTTATTTTATTATTACTTAATGTGAGATTTGACTCTTACTGTGATTTGAGTGTTGAGTGTCCCCGAGTTCTTGTGTTAAAGGTTTGGTCCCCAGCATCTCATGTTAGTGGTGCTGAGAAGGCGGAAACTTCACCCAGTTGTGAGGGTTGAAGGGTTGGCCTTCAGGAGGTGATTGTTTTTAATGGGCTGTTAGGGTGTTAGGATTGAATCACAGGGAGACAGGGGCACCTGTACTCCCTCTCACTGAGTGACGTGCTGCACCTCCTTGGGACCCTCCCAGCAACAGTGCCCTCACCAGATGCCCGGTTGATGGGGTGTGGATTGATGGAGCTGTGGATTTCGACTTGAACCTCCAAGTCTGTGATCCAGAATAATCCTCTCTTTCCTTCATAGACAGTTTGTTCCAGGTATTTTGTTACAGTGACAAAAAGCCGATTCATGTAACCTCAATGCTTTGTCTTGCTCACTTTTATGTAAATTCCAGTTTCTGAAAATTTTAGGTGGTGTGGGTCAGGGTAATTTTTCTAATTTGGCAGAGTTCCCATTTCTGTTGTTGATGTGTTCTCTGTGTGTGTGTGTGTGTGTGTGTGTGTGTGTGTGTGTGTATAGTATGTGTATGTTGATAAAGTGTCTGAGGTTTGGAAACATCCCGGCCGTCTCCCTTCCCACTTCGGTCTGGCCATTCTCTTGCCCCTGGAGGGTCAGTCTGGGTGTGTCATAGCAGCGGCAGCCTGCCCTGCTGCAGAGCAGGTGAGGGCCTTCCCAGTGTAGCTGCTGTTGTCCTGCAGGCCACAGCATCTTCCCAGGCACCTGCCGCCTCCCCCACAGTTCTCCATTCCCGAACCCATTGGACACTCTGCCACTTGCCACCCAGACACGGGCACCAGGCAGCTTTGGTGGATGTGGGTGGCTTTTGCTCTACTTTTAATTGTTTTTTCATTGTTTTTTCAATTAATAGATACAAGTTTTTGGAGCAGTTTTAAATTTATAGAAAAGTTGGGATTCCATAAGCCTCCCCCCCACCCCCAGTTTCCTCTGTTACTAGCATTTTGGGTTGGTGTACCACATTTGTGACAACCAATGAACCAGTATTGCTGCATTTTTATTAACTGAAGTCCATGGTCTCGGTGCCGGCTCCCTGTTGCTGGTGTAGAGTTGTGACAGGCGTGTGGTAGTGCCTGTCCCCCACGGCGACATCAGCATTGGAGTCCTTTCATTGCCTCAAGCCCCCTGCGCTCCGCCTGCACGTCCCCCTCCTGCCCCCACACTTAGGACAGCCATTCTGCTTTCCCAGAATGTCGTCTATTTAGGGTCTTTATCAGATTGCCGTCTCTCGTGTAGTCATTAATGCACGCCCGCAGGGGCCAGGCGTGTGGTACAGTGAGTTCAGCCACCACCTGCCATGCTGTCATCCCGAATCAGAGCACCACTTTGAGTCCTGGCTGCTCCACTTCTGATCCAAATCCCCACTAATGCACTTGAGAAGGCAGCAGCGGACGGGCCTCTGCCACCTGTGTGGGAGACCTGATGGAGCTCCGCCTGGCCTTGGCTGTTTGTGGCGAACGGAAGATCTCTGTCACTGTGCCTTTCAAAAAACAAAAATGAATCTTAAAAAAAATACACATCTAGATCTCTGTAACTCTACCTTTTAAATAAAAATAAACAAATCTTGAAGAAAATCATACACATCTGTATTTCCTCCAGCTCTTCCCATGGCATGAGGTTTCATTCCTTTTCCGAGCTGAATAGTAGCTGGTGTCAGTGTCACAGTTGGCGCGTCCGTTCACCTGCTGCGTCTGGGCTTTGGCTCTGACTGAAGGTGCTGCAGACACCCATGTGAGCTGTTTGGAGTGTGCTTGCTGGATCAAGGGTGCACGGTGTTTAGTTTTACAAGACACTGCCAACTGCTTTCCAGCACAGCTGTGTCAGTTTACATTCCCGTGAGCAGTGAATGGGCCTTCCTGTTGCTCACTTCCTCACCGGCGTTTGGCATAGTCAGTGTGTTGGATTTCAGCTATTCTGTCAGCTTGTAGTATTTTTAATTTCCAGTTTCCTCATGCATTCCTTCTTTGTTAAAACATGTATTTATTTATTTGAAAGGTGGGAGGGTAGTAGATAAAAATATACAGAAAGAGAGTGAGCTCCCATCCGTTGTTTCTCTCCCTAAATGCCCTCAGCAGGGGACCAGGATCACTAGCCAGGTCTCCTGTGTGTGTGGCAGGGACCTTGTCACTTACCCTGTCACTGCCTCGTCCCAGGATCTGGGTTAATAGGAGGCTGGAACCAGGCTGAGCCCAGGAGCCCCAGCTGTGGGATGCAGGCATCCTAGCCTCCAGGCCAACTGTCGCCCTGAACAGGCTTTCATTCAAAAGTATGCCATCAGTATGGAGTCTTGGGTAAAGCGTCCATTCAGATGGTTTTAGTTGGTTGGTTTATTTTCCTATTATTGAGTGTTAAGCGTTCTTTGTATATTTTAGATACAACTTGATCAGTTAAGCATTTTGCAGAAGTTTTCTCAGTCTTGGTCTGATCTTTTCATTCACTTTATGATAGTTGTGTCTTTTGCAGAGCAGAAGTTTCTGTTTTTAATGCAGTCAGCTCACTGATTTTTTCTTTCAGGATGGTGCTTTTGATGTCCTATCTTAAAAAGCCATCCCCGGGACTGGCACTGTGGCGCCGCAGGTTAATCCTCTGCCTGCGCCACTGGCATCCCATATGGGCGCCAGTTCTAGTCCCGGCTGCTCCTCTTCCAATCCAGCTCTCTGCTGTGGCCTGGGAAAGCAGTAGAAGATGGCCCAAGTCCTTGGGCCCCCGCACCCGCATGGGAGACTGGGAAGAAGCTCCTGGCTCCTGGCTTCGGATCAGCACAGCTCCGACCGTTGCGGCCATTGGCAGTGAACCAGCGGATGGAAAACCTTTCTCTCTGTCTCTCCATCTCATTCCTATGCCTGCGGCGCCAGCACCCCGGGTTCTAGTCCCAGTTGGGTGCCAGTTCTGTACTGATTGCTCCCCTTCCAGGCCAGCTCTCTGCTGTGGCTTTGGAGGGCAGTGGAGGATGGCCCAAGTGCTTGGGCCCTGTACCCGCGTAGGAGACCAGGAGGAAGCACCTGGCTCCTGGCTTCAGATCGGCGCAGCGCACTGACCATAGCAGCCATTTAGGTAGTGAACCAACGAAAAAAAGGAAGACCTTTCTCTCTGTCTCTCTCTAACTCTGCCTGTAAGAAGAAGAAGAAGAAGAAGAGGAAGAAGAAGAAGAGGAAGAAGAAGAAGAGGAAGAAGAAGAAGAGGAAGAAGAAGAAGAGGAAGAAGAAGAAGAGGAAGAAGAAGAAGAGGAAGAAGAAGAAGAGGAAGAAGAAGAAGAGGAAGAAGAAGAAGAGGAAGAAGAAGAAGAGGAAGAAGAAGAAGAGGAAGAAGAAGAAGAGGAAGAAGAAGAAGAGGAAGAAGAAGAAGAGGAAGAAGAAGAAGAGGAAGAAGAAGAAGAGGAAGAAGAAGAAGAGGAAGAAGAAGAAGAGGAAGAAGAAGAAGAGGAAGAAGAAGAAGAGGAAGAAGAAGAAGAGGAAGAAGAAGAAGAGGAAGAAGAAGAAGAGGAAGGAAGGAAGGACAGCGTGGCTCGGGGCCGCGCCCCTCCCCCAGGAGCCCGTCTCCTGACGCGGAAAGGCAGAGGTGGGTTATCCTGAACGTTGCCCTTGGAGCAGATCATGCAGCGTGTTTGCCTTGTGCCTCCGCATCGGTTGTGATCCTGGCTCTCCTGTGCGCACGGCAGTGTGGGGCTCAGCTCCCGTGTGGGGACACCGTCACTGCTGTGCCCACTGTGCTTTCGAGAGTCCCTGGGCTACCACGGAGCGGTTAGCATTCTGCTGCGTGTCTTTGGGTGCACTTCCTGGTCCATTTTTCATAGATTAGAATTGGCGCTGCAGCCCACCAGCTGTTACAGGGGCTGTGCCATTTATGTCCCTGTATGGAGTGTTTCGAGACTGAGAAAGTACTCTGCAGCCCCCAGAGGGAAGGCGGACGACGGACACAGCCCGTGTCTGCCAGAGGATTTGGGGCAGGAGCTCCTGCTGGTCGGGACACCCCAGGGGGGAGGGCCCGCTCACAGCCCCCAGCTGATGTGTGAGCAGTTGCTCACCCTGCTTGGGGAAATGCAGAGTGAAGCCCCAGTGAGCAGTGCTGCCACGGACCCAGCAGAAGGGTGAAATGAGGGGAAGAAAACACGAAGTGCTGGGGATCTAGAACAACAGGGCTTTCCACATTTGACTAGACTGCTGGTCTCCCATCTCAGAAAATTAACAGTAATGTCTGAAAGTACGTGGTTTTTTAAATTGTGGGAAGGATACGAAGAATGGGAAATGTGCCATTTTGGCTGTTTCTAAGGGTGTCCTGGGGTGGCATTTGTACACGCGCAGTTGTGTGTGCCCGTCACCACCATCCCTCCCCAGAGCTCCGCCATCTTCCCAAGCAGAGACTGCCTGCTGGCAGGGAGCCCTCCCCCTCCCCTCTGCTCGTCTCTGTAGACCCCTGTAGCTTGATCTTTGTGTCTGGCTCAGGGCCCGCTCCAAGGCTGAGACAGTTCCTCTGTAGGTGGTGCGACGGCCTGTTTACCTGTTCAGCGGCAGGTGAATCGTGCTGATGTGAACACGGGTCTGTCGGAGTCCTTGCTTTCGCTTCTGTGGGCATGTGCTCAGAAAGGGAATCGCAGGGTCGTCTGGTCACCCTGTGTTAGTTCCCGGAGGAAGGCCCGCTGCACGTTCCTGCAAGCACGCGTGCAGTTTCTCCACACCCTCACCCGGGATCAGCCCAGGCGGAACGAGGGTCTCTCCAGGTGCTTCGCGCGTGCATCTTGCCTCTGTGTGCGTGCGACTTGGAGTTCCCCTGAACAGCCACTGGTGAGCGCCCGCGTTGCCCAGAGCCTCAGCCGGCCTCTCCTCTAGCCCCTGCAGCATGTCCATCTGTCCTGGGTGCCAGCCAAGGAAGCGCTTGCCACAGCGGCTGGAAGCTGTGCCGCGTGCAGCCCACACCAAACGAGCACAGAGAAATTGGCCACTGGCTTGGTGATGGGGTCATTGGTGACCCTGGGAGAGTTCTAAACGGCTGCTGAAAGTAGAGGAATTTTAAGAGAATGGGGCAAAGATTAAGTGCTTGACATTCTGAAGTTTTTTGTTTTGTACCTTA
The DNA here is from genome assembly GCF_051225735.1 of Oryctolagus cuniculus. Classification (NCBI taxonomy): domain Eukaryota; kingdom Metazoa; phylum Chordata; class Mammalia; order Lagomorpha; family Leporidae; genus Oryctolagus; species Oryctolagus cuniculus. The sequence goes on from NC_142884.1 coordinate 22,214,885, forward strand.
ACAAAACTGGGGACCATGGGATTAGGATACAAGTTAGTTTCTGTACATTTTCAGGAAACCAGAAAAGCGCATCCACACTAATTCACTCTAGCTAGTTATAAGGACAGTGAAACCGGGGCAGGGGCTGGCGCGTGGGACACGTGCACACCATACTGCAATGCCTGGTTTGCGTCCCAGCCCTGCTCCCAGTTCCAGCTGCCTGCTAACGCACACCCTGGGCGGCAGCAGGGATGTCTCAAGTACTGAGTTCCTGCCACCCGTGGGAGACCTAGATGGAGTTCTGGGGTCCTGGTTTCAGCTTGACTCAGTCCCAGCTGTTGCAGGCATTTGGAGAGAACCAGCAGATGGGAGCTCTCTTTCTCTGTTTCTCCCTCTCTTTCTCTCATATTTAAAAAAAAAAGAAAAAGGAACAAATAATAAGTGAAACAAGGGCAGCCCTTCAGGTTTAGCAGGTCCCGTGTGTGTGTGGTTTAAGTAGAAAGACGTTGTCTTAATCTGATTTCTCTTGCGTCATCATGTATTCTCTTCCCCCTTCCCAGTACGGTATTTACTCTGCTGTATTTTCAACGTCCAAGGTCCACCTGCCTAAGTACCAGTGCCATACCTGACCACTGAGACTTATCAGAACATAGAGAGAGGTCTGCCTCTTCCTTTAAAAATTTTTAAATTGTGTGTGCATGTGTTTTTTGTGTGTGTGTGAGGATTCATTTATTTATCTGAAAGGCAGAGTTGGAGAGAGAGCAAGAGTGAGAGCGGGAGAGGAGGGAGAGAGACAGGTCTTCATCTGCTGGTTCACTCCCCAAATGGCTGCAACAGCCAGGGCTGGGCCAGGCCAAAGCCAGGAGCTTCATTAGGGTCTCTCATGTGTGGGCCATCTTCTGCTTTCCTAGGTGCGTTAGCAGGGAACTGGATCATAGGTGGAGCAGCCAGGACCCAAACCAGCACGCTTGTGGGATACTGGCACTACAAGTGGTGGTTTAACCCACTATACCATGGTGCTGGCCCCAGTCTGTGTAGATCTTTTGGTTGAGTACATACCCAGGCGCTCCGTATGGATTGTGGGTATCTCAAGTGGCATCCTAGTCACTGTGCTGTTTACTTATTATTGCAAAGAGTATGTTAGAAGCAGACCAGAACTGCTAACAGGTGGTCTCGGAAGATTGCCCGAGACTGGGCCAAGAGCGGAAGGGAACGTGGCCTCTCCTTTCTGCCCTTTTATCCTGTTGGAAGTGGGTGGTTGTGTGGATGCCCTTCTCACCGTTCAGTGACTGTGGAAGGAAAAGTCTCGCGTGTGGGCCAGCCCTGCCCTGGTCACGTGAGAGGGAGCTCTGAGGCGTCTGTGGTGAGCGACGCCTGGCGTCCTCTTCCCGTAGAGCCGGGGTGCCCGAGCGTCCCCCGAAGTCCCCGGGGCTAACCTGTGCCTCTCCCGCCCAGGACCGCGCCTTCGCCAGAGGATGCTGCCAGTCTGCACTCCCAGCAGGGGGCCGGTGGCGCAGAAGGCGGCGCGGACGCGGAGACAAGCGCAGAAGACCCAAAGCCAGGTGAGTGCTCGGTCCCAGGATGGCCGACTTCTGGTCTCGGCTGTGTCGGAAGGCGACGCCCTTCCACCTCGGGGGAGTCCAGAGCCGCCGCAGACTGCCGTGCCCTTTCCTGCGCTCGCCAGCTCAGCTCTCGGGTTTGTTTGCGCCGTCTCCCTTTGGTTACTTGAGGTAGGACAGGGATTCAGGGGGTTCGCAGTGTTGCGTGAACAGCTCATCCGTGTTTATGTGTAGTCATGTCCGCTAGCCACGCGCCATCAGCTGCTACTTTGGGAACGTGCCCGGTGACCCCTGCTCTGTCACCGCCAGTGCTGCCGACTCGGGGTGCGCAGTGTGCACTGTGGCTCCGTTCGGGACAGCGTGACTCTGAAGTTGGTGTCTGTCACGGCACGGCGCGTGGTGGGAGGTCTGTTTTAAACGCCAGCTGTGTTCTGCAGTCACCTGCACCCCGGCTTCGCGCTTCTCCACGGGGCTGCTGTGATGAGGGCTGATGGGCCCATCGTTGTTCCGGTTGGGACAGCAGCCCCGCACCTCGTCGATGGAGACTCAGGAAATACGGTGTTCGGCACCTGCTCCTGTGCGCTGACTGCGTGGAAGTCACCTCCCGTGGGGTCCTGCTGGGTTAGGACAGCACTGAAGGAACTTAGACACTTAGTGTGTCCTGTGGCCGGCAGTTGTAGTGCAGGTTCTCATCAAAAGAGGAACGTGAAGTTCCTGGTGGTTTAGTTTTAGTATTTGTCAGAGCCTGTTTTATTTTGACAACATGTTAATCTTATGAAATGATGTATATTTTAATTTTTCAGGATTATCACCGTCCCTCAGTATCTGTAGGGGACTGGTTCTAGGCCTCCACGTGGATGCCAGAACCAGATACTCAAGTCCCGTGTAGAAAATGGTATCCTGTTTGCATAGAGCCTACACACTTCCAAGTACTCTCTTTTTATTATTTTTATTGGTTTATTTACTTGAGAGAGTTCCCGTATACTGGTTCGCTCCTCAGATGCCCATAGTTGCCAGGGCCCAGGCCTGGAGCTGAGAACACAGTGCGTATCAGCCACGTGGGCAGCAGGAACCCAGTTACTTGAACTGTCACTACTGCCTTCCAGGGCCTGCAACAGCAGGGAGCTAGACACTGAACCCACGCACTCCAGTATCCTGAGCAGTAGGCCAAGCGCCCACGCCTTCCTGGGCAATTTAAGTACTGATACAGTGTAAATGCCATGTAAATAGCCCTACTGTGTTGTTTAGGGGATAATGACAGGGAAACAAACCTATACATGCTTATAGACTCAGTTGATTTTTTAAAAATATTTCAATCTGTCTCTCTGTCTCTCTCTCTCTCACTGTCCACTCTGCCTGTCAAAAAAAAAAAAAAAAATTTTCAATCTGGCCGGCGCCGCGGCTCACTAGGCTAATGCTCCACCTAGTGGCGCCAGCACACCGGGTTCTAGTCCCGGTCGGGGCGCCGGATTCTGTCCCGGTTGCCCCTCTTTCAGGCCAGCTCTCTGCTGTGACCCAAGAGTGCAGTGGAGGATGGCCCAGGTGCTTGGGCCCTGCACCCCATGGGAGACCAGGAGAAGCACCTGGCTCCTGCCATCGGGTCAGCGTGGTGTGCCGGCCGCAGCGCGCCGGCCGTGGGGGCCATTGGAGGGTGAACCAACAGCAAAGGAAGACCTTTCTCTCTGTCTCTCTCTGTCACTGTCCACTCTGCCTGTCAAAAAAAAAATATTTCAATCTGTGGTTGGTTTAATCTGCAGACGTACAGCCCACAAATACAGAGCACCAACTCTGTTTTCAGGTGGATGCTCGGGTCACTGTCGCAGTCACACTCTTTAGTGACTAATTCCTCATCTAAAGGTTGTATCGGTGCAAATGCATATGTTCGTTACAGAGGTGCATATAAACAACCTGTAAAAATCTGACTTTGATTTCCCACAGAAACATTGTCTGCAAACACAGGAGACGCCCCCATCAGCAAGCCCCCACAGCCACACGTGAAAAGGTACAGTGGTCAGCGCCCAGAGGCCCGCCTCTCCTAACACTGGATAAACAATGCGCGCTAAAGGCCTCCTCTTTCCTCCTAGCTTCCATCCACAAATAAAATGGTTCCAGAAAGACGATGTTGTCATCTTGAAGATACAAGTAAGGAATGTCAAGGATTATAGATGTAAATACTTCCGAGACAGGGTCATTTTCAGGTAGGTTGATATGCGCCGTGTGCTGGGCCACAGGACTGGCCGTGGCACCGGAAAGGCTGACTGGGTTCTCTCTCCTAGCGCCTGGGTGAGAGACAAGTTCTACAGAGCTGATTTGGAGCTGCAGGGCAGCATCAGAAAAGACAGCTGCAGGTGCGTCATCAGAAACGACGAGCCCGTGATTACTCTGGCGAAAGAGAGAAGGGAGCCGTGGCGCGGCCTGCTCAGACACAGGGTGAGTGCCGGTGACGGAGGCTGGCGGCCGTGGCTCCGAGGGTGACTCTGTGTTCACTTACGGCAGCTGTTCTGTTGGACAGAATCCAAATGTGGCTTTTGATTTTGACCACTGGGAAGAGTGTGAAGAGGACAGCCACTTCTCCAAGGGTAGGACCTGGGCACCCACTCCCTGGAGGGGCTGGGGCCCTGCATGCCGGCGTGGACATATCCCTCAGCTGACTTTAGGGATCCCACCTTTATGGAAATGGGCCGTTAATAAGGCCAGCCTTCAGAGGTCAGTGTTCTCTTTATGGGTGTCCTGGTGCTGAGTGTTCCAGTCTGGGGACTTGCTGACCTTTGGTTAAAAACATTACCTTCTTACAACACTTTTACAGATTCTCTTCCCTAGAATCACTTACTTACAAGCAGACCTCCTCGTTTCTTGCCTAAAATAATGAAAATACAAAATTATCCGCAAGGTGGAGCTAGAGGCAAAGGCACATCTTTGGGTGGGGGACAGATTCGCTCCTTACCACGCACTCAGCATGTTTCTGATGATGCCTCACTCTTGCAGCTGTGACTTCTAAGAGGCTGCCCTGCAAAGTGGCAGAGGTGGTCGGACCCAGCAGCAGCACTTCGGAGGCTGACGGGAGTGAGAGTGAGTGAGACTGAAGTCCCGCCGGCAGCCCGAGACTTGGAACAACCATGGCTGTGGCCGTGTGTTGGAAGTTAAGAAAACAAGTGATGCTACCCAAACCGTCTTTCACCTCAAGGAGGAATTATTGCCAGGGGTCATCTTATGCTTCAGGATTGGTAATGGTGACAGATTTCCTGGTCAATTAAAAACAGGCTGATAAGACCAGCATTGTGGCGCAGCAGGTTGGGCCTCCGCCTGCGACACTGACGTCCCATATGAATGCTGGTTCCAATCCTGGCTGTTCTACTTCTAATCCAGCTCCCTGCTAATGCTCCTGGGAAGGCAGCAAAGTACCGTGGGTACTTGGGCCCCTGCCACCCACGTGGGATGGAGTCCTGGGCTCTTGGTTTCCATCTGGCCCATCCCTGGCTGTTGTGGCCATTTGTGGAATGAACCAGCAGATGGAAGATACTCTCTCCTCTCTCTCTCTCTCTCTCTTTCCCTCTCTTTCTGCCCCAGGGCTGTCACTCTGCCTTTCAAATAAATTTTAAACCGTGGTTGCTATGAGAAGGTTGTCAGGAGGGTGGGAGCAGAGGAGCAGCGCGCTGGCCCTCCCGGCCTGGCTGTGCTGCCTGGCGCAGCCGTCGCCTCAGCTCGTCCTGACGCACTCAGCTCTGAGTGGCAGCGCAGACCCTGCCACTCGGTGAGGAACGTGCAGGCCCGAGTCGGCCACTCGCTGCTCTCCCCTGCTGTGCTGAACAGCCTCGGACCTGCCCGTCGCCCTCAGCAGCGGCCTCGCGGGGGTCGCCATAGCTGCCTCCGAGCACTACCGATACCCACCCCGGCTCCTCCGAGTGGGTCTGCCTCGGAGCCGGGGTGAGTGTCGGGGGCCGCACAGTGCCTGCTGGCAGGCCCAGCGCCCTCTGGAGAGGCGGCTGCTGCTTCTGAGTGACCTGCGCTCCCAGGTTCTTTTGTGGCAGAAACTTTCAAGGACCTGCGTGGTGCCCAGAGGGGACTCAGAACACCTGCCGTGATGACGGCCTCGTCCTGGGGGAAGGCTGCAGCACACCGAGGTCTGGGAAGAAGCGTGGGCCGCCCCTCTGCTGCGGGCTTCTCTGCTCATGGGGAAGGTTTAAGGTGAGCTGTTGGGAACCGTGAGGCCCCTGGACTTCCTCGGCAGCAGCTGAGTGGGAAACGCGTTGGCCCATCGCAGCTGCACGGAGATCTTGGTTCTTTACGTCCCGGAGCGCAGACGCCTGAGCGCACGTGGTCCGGTGAGCGGCCTTGGGTCATACTCTGGCCCTCAGTTTCCTTATCTGTAAAGCGAGGCCCTGCCCACCTCGGGGAGCCTGTGCAGAGCCAGAGCTGGCGCGTGCTCTGCGTGGGGGCTCTGGGGGCAGTGCCTTGCTGCTGCGCCTCTCACGGGGACTGCAGGTGGCAGGAGGCAGACCGGTCAGGAAGGGAGGGGTGGTTTCCTTGTTCTCGGCCGGTGGGACAGGCTCTGAGGACGCAGAGGCTGCGGTGTCTTGGCTGGTGAAGCTGTTGACTCCGCGGGGTGCCCCCTGTGTCAGCTGCTGCAGGCGGGGTCGTGGTGGACAGAGGCCCCGCGCCGTGTCCTGTGCTCACCATGGCACAGGCTTGGGTTGGGTCGGCAAGGGGTTTTTTTTGCTGTCTGTGTCCCAGCCAAGCGGTGGGGGCCCTGCCGTCCGAGAAGAGACTGCAGGCCAGCTCCCCCGTGCGGCTCAGTCGGCCGCGTGAAAGCCCTGGGCAGGCAGCGGCTGGGTTTAAACCTGTTTCTTTGTTCAGATGTTCAGCTTTTCCTGATGTCTGTGAGCACGTGGTCACCGCCTTCCTGTACCGCTGTAGCGTCTGTACTGATTTCATGCGTTGAGTGATTTCTCAGGCGCAAGGGGAAAGCACCTTTGTCGTGGCTTCTGAGGTTGTGCGCAGTCATGGGTTGGGGGCGTCTGTTGTGTTAGCAATAAAGCTTCCGTGTTCTGACAGAAACGTGTCCCACGTGTTTCCTCCCGCGTGCCCCTGCAACATCAGATCCCACTCGCGGCCCCTTCTGCCTGGCCCAGGAGGCCAGAGAGGGCTGCTGGGGGTTCGGGGGCACGGACCTGCGAGCGCGAGGGCGGCTCTGCGCCGGGGCTGCCTCCTGCAGCCTGACGTGGCCCGGCCGGGCCCTTTGCTGGCTCAAGACAGAGGCGGCGGCGTCTGAGCAGCGAGGAGAGCAGGCGGTAAAGCACGGGCCTGCCTGCCCGCCTGCCCGCCCGCCTGCCTGCCTGCAACGCCCCGTCAGCGGAAGCGGAAGCCCCGAGGCCTGCAGAGGCACACACATCGCTGGCGGCGATGCAGGATGCGCTTTATTCGCGGGAGCGTGTTGTGTCCCTCGGGCAAGCACACAGCAGCCGCTGGGCCGTGGCTGCACCTGCCGGGGTCACCGTACACGCCTGGAACCCACCCAGACAATTAAGGATACCAAAAAATAATATTACATAAGCATCTGATACAATTCTTCTTAAGAAAAAAATCAGGAAGAAATACCACAAATACTGCTTACAAAAATAAACTCCTCACAGCGTTGAGTTGGTTACAAGACACAAACTTGTCACTTGGGGTCTGGCTCCGGCGGCACAACTTCCATGAGCATCTGGAGGTGCATGGTGATGGGCTCTGGAACACAAGCAGCGGGCAGGTGGTTGGTTAGCGGAGCGTGCGTGCCCACGGACGGCTGTCCCCGGAGCCACGCTGGGGCTTTGGAGCGAGCTGTTTCCATTAAGGAATTAGGAAGCTGCCAAGTATTTAACTGCCACTAACCAATGCACACTCTAGGAAAACTAAGTTACACATATACTTACTACCAGTGTCTAAGTCACTAGGACTTCTGTTTATTTAAAGTGTAAGATCACTCATTGGTTTTCACCACCTTAACCCAACTTCTACCAACTTCTGTAGGCAGCAGCTTGCTGAATCTTCTAGAGCTGAGAAACAAGATCTATTTAGTGTCGTGGGCTTCCAAAGCCTGCTTCCGTCATCCTGGCCAGATTATCTGTTGCCATGATCAAATCCAAGTTTTTTTTTTTTTTTTTTTTTTTTAAGATTTCCTTATTTATTTGAAAGTTAGAATTAGAGCTATCTGCTGGTTCACTGCCCATATGGCCACAACGGCCAGGATTCGGTCAAGTCCCCACATGGGTGGCATCTTCTGCTTTTCCCAGGCCACTGGCAGGGAGCTGGATCAGAAGTGGAGCAGCCAGGCCAGGAGCCAGTGCCCACACGGGATGCTGGCATCAAAGGTGGCAGCTTTTCCCGCTGCACCCACAACGTGGGCCGGAAGGCTGTTTCCTCTCACACGAATGCATTTCCTTATTTCCTTTCCGTTCTGTCGGAGTGCCCACAACCTCACTCCCTCCCAGCACAGGGTTGAGGTCAGAGTAGAGACGGGGGGAGGGGCTGTTTCAGGAAGGAGACAAGTGCCTGGTGGAAATAACAATATGTTGCTGCTGTTTCACTCTTAATCAACATGAACTAAATTCTGTCGCCACTGTCAGGTCAGTAACGGCACCGATCTCATGGCCCAGGAAGTGGAGGTGGAGAGGACCCAGCGTGCTCAGGCATTCTCAGTCCTGGCTGGCAGGGTCTGAAGCCCAGGTCCCTGCTGGCCCTCTGGTCGGGTTCTACTGGTCATCCCCTGGCTGTCCCCCCTGTGTGTGTGGTCTATAAATGGCACGCACAGGAGTGCCTGCAGGGGAGGCTGCGCCTTGCTGGTGAGAAACTGAGCAGCGGGCAGGTTTTCGGCCACAGGACTCAGTAACACCACGGGGCTGTGACAGGCCAGACACTGCTGGGATTACATCGTACACAGCCCACTTCCTGTCTTCAGGGAGCTTACAGAGCAGGAGGCAGGCCCTGCTGGGGGTGCTCGGGAGCCTGGGAAGGCTTTGATGAGGAGGGTTGGTGCACTTCAATTTGTTGTGCAGTTTACAACTTATGAATATAGCACTGAAGTAAAGAAAAGAAGTGTAATTCAGTCTCAGAGGCGTCTTTGGCACAAGTGGACTTTAGGTGTGAAAGTGGCTTATGCAGCTAAACTTGTAGACAACAGTTGAGGGCAGGCACTTGGTACCATGATTAAGATGCCACTGGAGAGACCTGCATCCCATACTGGAGTGCCTGGGCCTGCGTCCTTGCTCCACTTCCCATCCAGCTCCCAGCTAACAACGCACATGCTGGGCGGGAGCAAATGGTGGCTCAAGAACCTGAGTCCCTGCCACCCCGTGTGGGAGAGCCACACGGAGTTCCCGGCTCCTGGCTTTGGCCTGGCCCAGCCCCAGTTGTGGGCATTTGGAGAGCAAACCAGAAGAAGGAAGATCTCTTTCTGCCTTTCAAATAAGTGAAAGGTAGAATACATTTAATAAAAATAAATAGTTGTCTTTTTTAAAAACAGATGCAAATGACTGCCGGATGGAGGAGAGACCTGCGGCAGCACAGGCCTTGTCACTCTCCCAGCCCTGACTCTGTCACTGAGCGACTGGCGTGCCAGTGAGCTCTTAGCTGGTACGCGCGTGTGTCAGGCAGAGGAACGTGGTGCGCTGAAGATAAACATACTTAACACTAGTGAACCGCACTCATCAGAGGTCACGGTGGCCATCTAAGCTTACAGGTATTTTAAGTTAAAAAGGAAATGAGGGACAGGTGTTTAGCCTAGCAGTCAGGACCCCGTGTCCCACACGGGAGTGGCTGGGTTCAGGCTCTGGCTTCTGAGGCCAGTTTCCTGCTCACACAGACCGTGGGAGGCAGACGCGACCGTGTCAACAAGGGAGGCCTGGACAGTGAGGCAGCAGATGGGAGCTGTCTCCCTGTCTCCCCTCCCCTCTCTCCCCTCTCCTCCCTCTCCTCCCTTTCCCTGCTCCCTCTCCCCCCTCCCCATGCCCCCGCCCCCGCCCCCCTCCCTAAGATTCTGTTTAAAATGCTTTGCTTTCCCTTCCTGCCTGGCAGGCGAAGTGATGGAAACAGGCGGCCCAGGACGGGCCCGGAGGTGTTCAGCCGGGGGCGGTGGTGCACTGTGGGGCGCTGCAGCTCTGTGCTTTCATAGGGGAACCACCTGATGTGATACTTACTTGAGATTTTCTGAGCCCATTCAAACTTGTAGTAGACGAAAAGGAAGTAAAATACAAGGCCGCTCAGGATAAATAACACGCAGTAGAGATACTCCCACGCTGGGTTAGTGATGACTGGGGCCAGGACCAAAAACGCAGCTATGAAGGTCACCAGGATGGGGATGAAGATGGGCACCTGCAAGCAGAGCAGCGAGGGGTCAGGGCTGGCTGTGCGGCTGCGTGCGTCCGTCTGTCTTGCTGTCGATGTTTTTCACTGAAGAGGCAGCAAGGCTGATGGAGTATGGTGACCTCTACGTGACCCCTCCAGTTTTAGGAACTTCTGTCAGCTTGTCAGTCTTACCTCATCTACTCCACCTTTTCTTTTCCCTAGAATACGAAGAACCCACTGGACACCGTGTCACTGTGACACATCTCAGTGTGTCTCTGATGAGTTCAGTGCCATTCTTCTCCCTCCCTTTTGTGGTAAACAAACTGGAAGATGGACCCTCTACGCTCTACATAGAGCTTCATGTGACGGCATCCTGCTGCTGCCATTGGCCTTGGCCTCTGTCCCCCGTATTCCCTGCACACTGGTAGCTAGGTTTAGAGGCACGAATACTTCCTGGTGGAGCAGTGCACTTCCATCAGGCACATGTCTGTCCACTTTGGAATTCCTAAGGTCTGTCAGTGGGCTTAGGAGAGGGAGAGCGGTCCAGTCCCACCATGAGAAATGTCCCTGTTAACCTCCTGGTTTTGAACTGGAGGTGAAGCTTGAGTGGTTTAGCCTCTCCTGCTAACATTGCCTTGATTCATTGCTTCACCGAGGGTACAAAGGAGTCACCTAATGCTGTGGAACTGTAGAGTGAAGCCCTTCACCTGCCGTCCGGTTAGGAAGTGGCTTCAAAGACCCTCGTGCAGGGTCTGGAGTATGCTCTGTTCTTTTGCAAGGACAGAAAAAACTTTTTTCAAGAAGGGAAAAAAATTCATATATCCATACTGACATTTCCAATTCCAATGTAAGATTATATGTATTTTTATGCCTTTTTTCCCTGAAAATCTGTTTCTTAATCATGTGAACATAATTCCTTATTTGCTGTGTTCTGTAATGCACCTATAAGAAATTCCCCAGGAACTACACGAGTAGGAACGTAAGTCACTGGACCTTTAAGGCGCTGTGTGGTTGGTTAACCCACGAAGGGGATGAACAGTCCTGGTAATCCCCTTCTCCGTGGCTGTCACCTGCTTGTCACACAAGCAAGGCTTCTTTTGCTCCTTTGTTAATTTGGGGGTTTCATTTTTTCCCTTTTCATATTTCTTCCATGAGAATAAACACATATACATAAACTTATATGTTCACCTTCCACTGCTGTTTAGGAAGTAGCAAATGACACAATCATAGCTTTGCCCCTGGCCTTGCTCCTGCAGCACATCCAGAGATGCTGACATAGTCAAATGTGAAGTGAGTGATCATCCGTTTCCTGTTGCTGCTAACCATGGTGTCTGTGGCTGAAACACCATTTGAGTGTTGCCTGTTGGCTTTTGGTTTGTGTTGAATCTTTTGCTGATAGAATTGGTGCCTCAAGAAAGAACCTTGTGTATATTTTACATGTCTGCAATTTCTCTTTGGGATTGGGATAAAGGGCCAAAGAGTAAATGATTGGATAGTTTTGCCAGGTACCGCCCCGAGGGGCAGGGCTCCACACCCAGTGCCAACGGGCAAGGGAGTGAGCTCCTCTTTGCTGCCCACCTGGTGGGCCGCAAGTGCTACTTCTCCTCGTTCTGGCCTGCTTGTTTGATGAGCTTGCTGGGATTCGGAGCTTCTTTGTTTTCATGTGTAAGTGCCTTTGCATTTTTGTTTGAACTTCTAAAAAAATTTTTTTCTTCAAGGACTGGTGTTTCCCATCTCAATTGTTGGGAACTCTTTCTTTTGTGGGGGGGCGGGGGAGGATATCACCTGCAAAGACTGCCCGCCCCCATTCTGCTGTGTGTGTGATTCACTTGCTTTTTAAAAAGACTGATTTTTTTTCTCTTTATTACTTCTGGAATTTGAGTCCTGGGCAGGCTGTCTGCATTCACGGCTTACAGAGCAGTTTACACTTCATTCGCGCATCAGCACCCTAAGTCTAGAGTCTGTGGTCTTTCAGGTTTCCCACCTAGAGGTCTAACCTCCTTACATTGATACATAATTTAAATTTTAAAGAGACAGAGGGGACAAACTCTCCAGATTCCTGCTGGGCATAGTCAAGGGCCAAAAACTCAATCCAGGTCTCCCACGGCTGGGGGGCCGTCACTACTGCCTCTCAGGCTCTGCACTGGCAGGAAGGGCCAGGAACGAAACGCAGGCGCAGGTCCCACGGAAAGGGATGGGAAGTGGGCATCCTAATGCCCACAGCAGGGGATTATTTTTGTTTTTTTTTGTGTGTGTGTGTGTTTAATTTTGGGGACCGAGGTATTCTTTTCCATTATCTTTTCATTGGAATCATTTGCATAAAGGCTGTTGATTTCAGTGTGTGGATGGTATATCTTACCACTTTATTAATAGTTTGTTCTTTGATTCCTTTGTATCTTCCAGATACATAATTATACAATCTTCAAAAGGTTTTAAAGACTTTAAAAATTATTTTCTGCCTCTCACACCACAGATTGCTTTCTTCTTTCTATATCCCTTGCTAGTATATTCAAAACAATGCTAAATGGGGACCAGCATTGTGGTGTGGTGGGTAAAGCTGGTTCGAGTCCTGGCTGCTCCACTTCTGATCTAGCTCCCTGCTAATGCACCAGGGAAAGCAGTGGAAGATGGCCCAAGTGCTTGGATCCCTGCACCCCTGTGGGAGACCTGGGTGAAATTAATGTTCCCACAATATTCATTTTCCATGAACTTTTTAAAGACCCCCTCATTGGCAAGGATTTTAAAAAAAAATGTTGCACCGAAATAAACTTCCCTTTAAGTATCTTCATATAATGTACTGGGAAATTCTTTTTTTTTCTTTTGACAGGCAGAGTTAGACAGTGAGAGAAAGAGACAGAGAGAAAGGTCTTCCTTCCATTGGTTCACCCCCCAATGGCTGCTGCAGCCAGCGCACCGCGCTGATCCAAAGGCAGGAGCCAGGTACTTATCCTGGTCTCCCATGGGGTGCAGGGCCCAAGGACTTGGGCCATCCTCCACTGCACTCCTGGGCCACAGCAGAGAGCTGGCCTGGAAGAGGGGCAACCGGGACAGAATCCGGCGCCCCGACTGGGACTAGAACCCAGGGTGCCGGCGCCACAGGTGGAGGATTAGCCTAGTGAGCTGCGGCGCCAGCTGGGAAATTCTTAAAATCAGATTTTCCTGGTATTCGTTTGTTCCAGATCACTGAAAAAGGAGAACTCTGAAAGAAGCCAGAGTGATTGCGTATTCCTTACAGAGTGATTGCTCTCTCCTCCCTGACACCTCGGCTTCTCGATGTTATTAGGTTTTTCTGCTCTTGGTTTTCTGCATTCGTTATTGTGCTTTCTGAGTTGCCTGTTTTCCTGTTTATTCATCCAAGTATCGAATGTGAGGAAGTTCTTCACGTGCTGTGTAGACGGTGCCCGGGCCTCCGTCTCCTCCCACTGTTGCTCCAGCCGTGTGCGCATGCGCAGTGCCCATGTCCTCTTGGCCCCACAGGTTTGTCTTCTTGAGTTCCGGTTTTGTTGCCTCACAGAGAACGAGACTTGTATTATTTTTTGAAATATTAAATTTTCCTTTGTGGTGGCAGAGGAGGTCACGTGCCAGTCCTGTCTTGGATGCACTTGGAGAGGCGCGTGTTGGGGGGTCCAGAGTTGGAGCCGTAGCTGGTGATGTTTCCAGTCCCGGGCCTCTTCCTAGTGGAGTGTCTGGCTCCACGCTGGCTGGAGGAGGTGTGCTCGCTGCTCCCTGCCGGTCCTGCGGTCTCTGCTCACAAGCACTTCGCAAGGGTGTGGGAGCTGGATGGCTGCGTGGATGGATTTTCATCATCATCTCCTCACCGGGAGATTGTGCATTGCCAAATGATCTGGCTTTGTCCTGGGCAACGCTGTAGGCCTGAGTGCTTGTCTGACACGTCTCGCCCTTGTTTTCTGAGTTTTAATTTGCCTGCTGCTGCTTTGCCTATCCTCTTATGTTTGATTTTCTTTAATTAATTTATTTTTACAGATCATTTACTTGAGAAGCAGAGTGACAGAAAGGGCTTCCATTCACTGGTTTCCTCCCCAAATGGCCACAACGGCAGGAGCTGGGCCAATCTGAAGCCGGAGCCAGAAGCTTCTCGGGTCTCCCACGTGGGTGCAGGGCCCAAGCACTTGGACCATTCTCCGCTGCTTTCCCAGGCCACAGCAGAGAGCTGGATTGGAAGAGGAGCCACCGGGACTCGAACTGATGCCCACATGGAATGCCATGCAGCAGGCAGATGCTTAGCCCACTGTGTCATAGCGCCAGCCCCTTATGTTTGATTTTCCACAGCTTCATAAACCTTCCTGATAAAAAACCTCTCAATAAGCCAGCTGTGCACAGCTGACAGGCTCGTTCTCCCATCTCACGTCACTCATATTTCTGTCAACACTCAGCGTGTACTTCTGTCAGTCTTCTGCCCTTGAAGAGAGCCAGTCTGTGGGAAAACACTCCCTAGGAGAGTATTTTCCTTATTTCAAGTCGGAAAACTATCTTGCATTGTAAAAAAAAAATTTCAAATTCCCAGCTCGAAAACGGCTAAAGCAACAGTAGAGGTCTGCGTAGCTCACAGCCAGCACGCTGCGCGCTTCACAGGTGTCTGCGCTGAGCAGAGTCACGTGGCTCACGCAGGGCCGCCCAGCCTGACACGTGCTTCTCGCTTCCCTGGCGTGTGTGGTGCCTTTGGAATGTGACTTCAAACCTCACATGCATGTTTTGTTGAAAACTTCCTGCTGCCTTTGGCAATTTACTCATTTTCTCATATAAACATGAGCTGGAAGTGGAAGGATTAGGAGATTCAAGATTATATAGAGATGTTGGGACCGGCACTGTGGTGGAGTCCTGGCTGCTCCACTTCCAATCCAGCTCCCTGCTGATGCACCTGGGAAAGCAGTGGAAGTTGGCCCAAGTGCTTGAGCCCCTGCACCCACGTGGGAAGAAGCTCCTGGCGCCTGGCCCAGCCCTGGCCATTTGGGGAATGAACTGGCAGGTGGAAGATCTCTGTCGCTTCCCTTCTCTCTACCTTTCAAATAAACAAATCTTTAAATTTAGAGCTGTTACAAACTTCAAAAGGCAACAACAAAGGAGCCTGACACATATTCTCCCAAGAAAACATTAACCAGGAAGATGTTCTCGTGGGCACCCCCATGCAGCTCATTATCCAGGGTCTTATATGATGTGCTCCATTTCTTTTGTCACCTCCTCCCCTATTTGAGAAATGTGTCTTCTGTGGGCAGTGATGTGGCGTAATGCCTGCAGTGCTGGCATCCCATATGGATGCTGGTTCCAGTCCCGGCTGCTCTACTTCCAATCTAGCTCCCTGTTAATGCACCTGGGAAAACAGTGGAGGATGGCCCAAGCACTTAGGAGACCCAGAAGAAGCTCCTGGCTTCAGATTGGCCCAGCCGTGGCTGTTGGGGCCATCTAGGGAGTGGACCAGTGATGGAAGACCTCTCTCTCTCTCTGTCCTTCTGTCTGCATAACGGACTTTGAGATGAATAATCTTAAGAAAATAAAGTGTCTGCTGGTAAAGGCTGTGCCTTTGTTCTGAGAGTCACCCTAACCGTTAGAGCTACCACAGCTGTCAGAACCAGTGGTGGCCAGGAGGTGCCGACCCTTAGATATTTTACATGATAGGTTATATTATCTCCTATGTATGCCCACATAATAGCGTCAGCCCCTCCCTTTAGGTGTGGTCTACAAGAAGCAGTAAGGAAACTGGCTAGGCGTCCTCGCCCCACGGCTGTGCACAGGCTGGCCTGGCCTGCGGCCTGCACTGACCACACGCTGCTCACTGGGCTCTTGCTCAGTGCAGAGCCGTCTACGTCACTGTAAGAAACCAAAGCCGCTCGTGACCGCGGGACACTCAGCTTACCTTGATGGGCCTTTCCAGTTCTTTGCTTGTAAACCTCATCACGATGAGTCCTAGAATCGTCAGGCCATAAAACAGCCATGTGGCAAAACTGAAGTAATTGACGAGGGAGTTTATGTCACCAGGAATGATATAAATGGTCGCAACGATCCCCTGGTGGACAGAAGAGCAAATTTTAGGTCATCGGTGCATGGAAACCCGGTCCTCACCGCTTCGCAGACGGCCAGAGCAGCGGTTTCCCTGTGCACAGCACTAGCGTGACAGAGACCCCGGGCAGCCCACCCGGGCAGGGGTTAAACCGGACTTGGCCGTGGGGTCTGTTCTCTGAAGCCTGGGAAGCGGCTTGGGAAAGCCAAACGTTTGAAGTTGTGGTTCAACGCAAGGACTGAGCGTGGACGGGTCTGACCAGCCCTGCCTAACGGTGACTTTCCCTTCCAGAGTTCTCCACACAGGCAGGACCTCGGACGATGAAGCTCAGGTCTGGTCTGGGCCTGTGCTGGTTGCATGGCCCTGGACTGGTCTTTCCCCGCTGTGGGTCTCGCTGTCTCCATGGTGAGCAGGTTGATGGACAGCAGAGGGGTGGGGAGCTTGGACAGAAGGCTAGGAATGTGGGTGTCCTGGGACCCCAGAGTGGTGACACACAACCGAGGACCATCCCCCACAGAGGCCCTGACCTCTGAGTTGGGAGTGGCTGCTGTCAGTCACCACTAGTACAATGCATCAGTCTTCTCTGGGCCAGTGGGCCAGTGTCGTTTGTTAGAAGGACCCAGAACAAAGGACACATGTGGAAGATCCACACGGTGGCTGTCGTGGATAAATTCCGGGGGCGCAGCCAGGTGAATTGCTTGTTTGAACTGTCCTGGGTTTTGTTTCAATGCAAGGATCTTGGGAACCTGGGCTTAGCAGTGTGCATCTGTCACCGTGCAAACTGGGGGCCCTCTGCCCTCCAGGTGGGCGCTATTGTGCAGGTCCCATACGTACGTAAAAGATGATGGCAGGGGCTGGGGTCAGGCGCCTGACACTGATGTAAGAGAGCACTTTGAGCATGTGGCCTTCCCGGCCGGCCACATAAACGAGTCTGAAAAACAAGCACACAGCCATCAGCAGCTTGTCCCACAGGCCCTGAGTTAGTGTCCGAGTCCCACTCCTGAGGCCACAGAGGGCCCGCTGGGCAGCCTGGTCGCCCTCCTGGAGGAGGAACCAGGAGCGAAGAGCGGCAGAGAGGAAGGCACCCGGCATGAAGTTGGCAGAGCAGGAAGAGACACTGGAGAGGCCCCGAGATCTTTGAGGCTTAACATATGTGAGAAACACGGGTCCTGGGGGAAGAGCCGGGACCTCAGCACCTAGGGCTGCCGGCAGAGCAGACAGGCGGTGCTGATCCTATGCTACGAAACAAGCCAAAGGAGGGGCGGCTCCGCACGCAGGGATAGTCCGGTAATCTGGAGGATGCTTAACGCTTTCGAGAAAGGCACTGCGTCCCGCGTCCGAGTGCCGGCCGCTCGGCCTCTGAGCCAGCAGCAGACGGTGACTCAGGTGCGCGGGCCCAGCCCCAGCCATCACCTGCATGTGCATGTGGGGAGTGAACCAGCGGACGGAATGCAGGTTTCTCTCTCCGCTAGTTCCCTCTGCCTCCCGAGTAGATGAAAAAAAAACATGAAAAGATAATCGAGAAGATGATCTAAGCATTTCTTCAAAAAGTGGCCATAATTAAAGTTTCAATTAGAGACCAGTGGAAAAAATGGGTTGGAACCTGGATCTGAAGTACAGAGAGCTGGAAAACGCAGGTGAGAAATACAAGAAATTCACGATCAGAAACAACGTAAGGCGAATTTAAAATGCAGAAAGCTTTATGATGCGGAGACCAGCGCTCGACCTGAGACACCAACAGCCCCGGATGTAGACATCGCAAAGAAGGAGACTCTTACAGGCTACTGGATTTAGATGATGAGCCCGAGTTAGCATGAACTATAGCAAACGTCATGAGAAACGGTATCCAGAGTGATGAGGGAACTTTCAGATTGGAATTCGATGTAAGTCAGCTGGCGTTCAGGACACCGGCAAGGTAAATGCACTTTTAGATGGATGGAGGCACCCACTCTGCGCTCCCAAGTCTTCTCTAGCACGAGGACAGCTCATGGCAGGGGATTTCAAAGAGCCACGTTAGGGGCCGGCGCCGTGGCTCACTGGGTTAATCCTCCACCTGCGGCGCCGGCATCCCATATGGGTGCCGGGTTCTAGTCCCGGTTGCCCCTCTTCCAGTCCAGCTCTCTGCTGTGGCCCGGGAAGGCAGTGGAGGATGGCCCAAGTCCTTGGGCCCTGCACCTGCATGGGAGACCAGGAGAAGCACCTGGCTCCTGCTTCGGATCAGCACAGTGCGCAGGCCACGGCGGCCACTGGAGGGTGAACCAACGGCAAAGGAAGACCTTTCTCTCTGTCTCTCTCTCACTGTCCACTCTGCCTATCAAAAAAAAAAAAAAAATGTCAGTAATCACATTGACTGTAAACACAGTGTTTGCCAGAGACAGGTTGGATTTGTCCAGACAGAATGAAGCCCGAGGACACTGAGAGGCTGGAGATATGAGGAACCTGTGACCAACAACAGCCCAAATAGAGCTGCTCTGCCCACAGCCGCAGCAGATCTGTTAAGGCTTTAAAAAAGACGGAGAGTTTCTGCTCACAGAAGGAATCATCTACCGAGATATCAGAAACCAGAGCCTTCGAAACAGCAGACAAAAACTGGGCCAACTACTGTCATAGCGGAGGGTATGAACAGTACGAGTAAAAAGCTTGATAATGATAGAAAAATATGAAGCTACTGTGGAAGATACATTATTGTCAAAGCCATAGAAAACAAAAGGGGACCCACAAAATAAGGTCTTTTAAAAACGTTTTGTTCAGTGATATGTTTACTTAATTTGGAGGGCAGAGTGACAGAGCTTCACTCAATGCCTCAACAGCCAAGGCCAGTCCAGGCCAAAGTCAGGAGCCCCGAGCTCCATCTGGGTCTCCCATGTGAGTGGCAGGGGCCCAAGCACTGGGGCTCTCTTCCACTGCCTTCCCAGATATGTTAGCAGGGAACTGGATTGAGAAGTGGAGCAGGCAGCACACAAACTGGCACCCGTATGGGATTCTGGCATTGCAGGCAGTGGCTTGTTTACATGTTACTGCTGGTTTTACCTAATGATTTCATGCCTATGTGCTTGCTTTATTTGAAAAGCAGAATGGCAGATCTTTCACCTGCTGGTTCACTCCCCAAATGGCCGCACAACGCAGGGCAAAGCAAGGAGCCAGGGACTCCATCAGGGTCTTCTGCTTGAGTGGCAGAGACCAAGTGCTTGGGCCATCTTCCACTGTTGCTCAGGTGCGTGAGCAGGGAGCCGGTCTGGAAGTGGAGCAGCCGGGACTGGAAAAGGCGCTCATGGATCACAGGTGTCCCAAGTGGCGGCGCAACCTACTCTGCCACAGTACCCACCCCGAGTTTTATAGCTTCTTTACAATTGATGCAGGGTTCACATTCTATGACACTACAAAGCAATAAGAAGGCAGGAACATACAGGCCAGTAAGACCTACGTATTTAGAATTACACATTTGAACTTCAAAAAAGGCAGTGAAACTGGAAGGGCATTGATGGAAGGAAGATTTAGGCTCGAGATGCTGCTATGAGCCTCTTAAATTTCATCAGCTCTCCATAAACTGATGCGTGACTGCCCTGCATGGGAAGGGTGGGCTGGGACTGTGGCACAGTGGGCTAAGCCACTGCCTGCAGCATCAGCATCCCATATGGGTGCCAGTTTGTGTCCCCGCTGCTCCACTTGCAGTCCAGCTCCCTGCTAATGTGCCTGGGAGAGCTGTGGCAGATGGGCCACGTGTTTGCACCACTGCCACCCATGTAGGAGACCTGGATGGAGTTCTGGCTTCCGGCTTCAGCCTGCACCAACCTGGACAGCTGCGGTCATTTGGGGAGTAACCAGCAGAGAGAAGATCTCCCCTCGCCCCCCACTGCCTTTCAAGTCTTTAAAACATTTTTTTAACAGAAGTAGAGGGGGCACAGCCGTTAATTTGCTTCCTGGGGTGCCTGCATCCCATATTGGGGTGCCCGGGTTTGGGTCCTGACTCGGCTTCTGATTCCAGCCTCCTGCTCATGGGTACCCTCGGGGGGCAACAAATGACGGCTCAGGCACACAGGTGCCTGCCACCCTCATGGGAGAACCGGGCCGAGTGCCAGTCCTGGCTGTTGAGGCATCTGGGGAGTAAACCAAAGGATGGAAGATTGCTCTGTGGCTCTGTGTTTCAAAATTTTTTTTTAATGGAAGTAACTTTTGTAATTGGATTTAATTATGATAAACACTTCTGGAAAGCTAAACAGGTCAGGAGAAGTCTGACAGCAGCATGAGTCCTACCAGATTTTAATTACTAAAGCTATACAATGTTTTAATAAGCATGACAATAACAAGAACAAACCACAGTGAAACAGTGTAACAGGTGCAAGTGGGAATGATAGTGGCATTTCAAACCAAAAAGGAAAAAAAATGATTAAAAAAATAGTAGTAGGACAGCAGGTAAAGGATTAGAGAAAATAAAATTATAAGGGAACAGCTAAGTATATAATCTTAAAAGAAGGAAGATTTGTCTATGTGAGATAGAAAATTAAGAGTTCATTAAGGCAACATCCCCAATTGGACTCCATAAAAATGGTACACAACAGGGGCTGGTGTTGTGCAGCAAGCTAAGCCCCGACCTGCAATGCTGGCATCCAGGGATGAAGGGCTGGTTCAAGTCCCAGCTACTCCACTTCCAACTCAGGTCTCTGCTAATGCACCTGGGAAGGAGGCAGATGCTGGGCCAAGTACTGGGTTTTGCCTCCCACATGGGAGACCTGGATGCAGTTTCTGGCTTTAGCTTCAGCCTGGCTCAGCCCTGGCTGTTGGGGACATTTGGAGAATGAACCAGTAGACAGAAACTTGCTCGCTTGCTCTCTCCCCACCCCCTTCCTCCCTCTCTGCATTTCAAACAAACAAAACCCTTTTTAAGAAACATATAGAGGGCTGGCACAGCGGTGTGGTAGGTACAGCCTCTGCCTGCAGTGCTGGCATCCCGTATGGCCTCTGGTTCATATCCTGTGTTCCAGCTCCCTGCTAATAGCCTCAAAAAGCAATAGAAGATGGCCTAAGTGCTCTGTACCCACATGGGAGACCCAGAAGAAGCTCCTGGCTCCTGGCTTTGGCCTGGCCGAGCTCCAGTGATTGCAGTCATTTGGGGAGTGAAGCAGAGGATGGAAGACCTTTGTCTCTCCCTCTCTGTAACTCTGCCTCTCAAATAAATAAATATTTCAAAAATATATATATACAACGTAAATCAGTAGAGCACAATCCCAACTGCAAAGGACAGGTAACTCCACTGAGACGGAATATTAGATATTGCCTGGGCCTGGAGGTAGGAACAGAGATCAGCGTTCGGCAGGAGGGAGCTTTTGGGTTGATGGGAATGGCCTGGGGTTGATTGTGATGGGGTTCACATAGTTTATAAGCCTGCTAACGTAACTGAGCTGAGCCTTTACTAAGGGTAAGTTTTATGGTACTTAGACCTCAGTAGGGCTATTAAAGTTGTGTTTTTATATACTCAGAGTGAGCCACTGTTACTCGTAATAGCAGGAAAATATATGACTTTGGAATAAATCTGACAAAAGATGTGTAAGAACTGTACACCCACAACTACACCAGAACATTTTTAGAAAAAATCAGAGATGACCAGGTGAACAGCAGTCCACGCCCGTGGAGTGGGAGACTTGGCACTTCCCCGTGCAGCCCTGCCCCAAGCCCCCAAGGCTCTAAAATCCCCACAGACACGGGAAAACTGGTGACCCCTACGCTGATCCGTTGTCCCCTTTATCCAGACGGACCAAAGACCTAACGGGGAGGCCATGCAAAGGTAATGGGAGTGCCACAGGCCACTGGTCTGGACAATAGTTTCTCGTGTGTGACCCTAAAAGCACAAGCAGCAAGTGCAGAAATTGACAACGGGGGTGGCAGCCAACTGAAAAGCCTCTGCACAGGACAGAGAACAACAGAGTGAAGAGGAAACCGTCCAGCTGCGAGAAAATACTGGCAAAGCATAATCAGACTGAAGGCTGACTTCCAGAGGACACAGGGAACTCCAGAGAACAAGCAAACAACTGTGAAGGTGGACAAAGGACCCGAACAGAAAGGCCACAGCCACATGAAGCAGGCTCAGCATCACTGTCAGAGAAACGGGACTACAAGCCGCAGTGCACCGCCTCACACCTGTTCTAGCGGCCGCGATCCGAGAAGTGAAAGAGCAGCCTTGGTGAGGAGGTGGGGAGGACACTCTTGGTGGGAACCGGAATTAGCGTAGCCATTTTTGAAAACAAAACAGGGGTTCCTCAAAAAATCAAAAATAGGATTACTGTGAGATCCAGCATCCCACTTCTGGTTAAACATCCAGAAAAGTCGAAGTGTTCATTGCAGCAGCAGTCACAATAGCCAAGACACAGAGGCAGTCCAGCACCCAGGAACAAATGAAAGGCTGAGAACGTGCTGTGAAGACCCGCTGTGCCAAGGGAAGTAAGCTTGGGCACGCAAAGACAGCCAGCACATGATCTCACAGGTACAATCCCAAAATTCCAGACTCCTGGAGGCTCGGAATGGCAGAGGGGAGGTGGCCTTGGAGGGGGTGCTGGTAGCCAAAGGGAGGCCGGGAGAAGGGCTTCTGGCACCTGTTGCCCGGCAAGGTGACCATGGTTAATCACAGTGTGCCACACAAGGGGACTTCAGAAAGGTCGTGGGAACTGGACTCAAAAGTAAGTTTGTTTTGGTGCAGAAAGAATTCTGAAATCCATGTAATTTTTTTCCATCACAACACATTTTCCATACACTTTTTAAAGACTGATAAATTTCAGAGTTTCAGAATTCAAAAAAATGGGTTCTAGGGGCTGGCGGCATGGCATAGCAAGTTACACTGCCGCCTGTGAGGCTGGCATCCCACGTGGTCACCGGTTTGAGATCCGGCTGCTCCACTTCTGATCCAGCTCTGTCTCTCTCTCTCACTGTCCACTCTGCCTGTCAAAAAAAAATAAAAAATAAAAAATATATATAGTAAGTGCATGTATATATATATGTGTGTGTGTGTGTGTATGTGTGTGTGTGTGTGTATAGAGAGAGAGAGGTGCCTGACCTATTCACTTTCCTACAGTGAAAGAAATAATATCTAATATTTGCAAAGACATCTAGGATCTAGCTAGGATCTAAACATCCCTGTTCTTGTTCATCAGTCCTCTTTGGTTATATGTTTTGCTCAGCTTTGGTGAGGAAGGGAGAGAAGGAGGGGGAGAGAGAGATGGAGAGAGAAAGCAAGCCGAGTGCTTGGTGTTTGATCTATTTACTTTCTTATAGTGAAATAAACAATACCTAAGCAACTCTAAGAGAAAGATCTGTAGGGTCTATCTAGGATCTGTATCTGCCTGCTCTTGTTCAGTGATCCTCTTTGCTGTTTTTCTCAGCTGCGGAGGAAGGAACTGACTTATATGAACAGTGATACATTGAGGTAGACAACTTACCTTTTTGGGTTCTGTATTTCACCAAATACATGTGGCACAGCTGCACTTTGTAACTGCACATGCTGACACCTGAACTCTCTTTTTTGGGTGTAAGGGACAGCGGCCTCACAAGAAGTGAGGTTCACAGGAAGGGATGTCTCGTTCTCCCCTCCGGGCTCTTCTCCCTCCTGGCTATGCACAGGAAAACATATTCGGAAATTTTTGTCTTTAAAAAAATTTAAATGTGGGGCCGGCGCTGTGGCTCACTTGATTAATCCTCTGCCTGCAGTGCCAGCATCCCACATGGGCACCGGTTCTAGTCTCGGCTGCTCCTCTTCCAGTCCAGCTCTCTGCTGTGGCCCGGGAGTGCAGTGGAGGATGGCCCAAGTGCTTGGGCCCTGCATCTGCATGGGAGACCAGGAGGAAGCACCTGGCTCCTGGCTTCAGATTGGCGTAGCTCCAGCTGTGGTGGCCATTTGGGGAGTGAACCAACAGAAGGAAGACCTTTCTCTCTGTCTCTCTCTCTCACTGTCTGTAACTCTACCTGTCAAATAAAAAAAATTAAATGCTTTATTAATGCCTTTCTTTTTAGTTGAGACTTAGGGAAATCATTTCCTCACACTGTCGCCTCAACTAGAGAGGATGGCACACATCCAGCTGGGCCTAGAGGAACAAAGGAAGAAAAAGTCATGGCTGCCTTGTAATTGTTGGCAATTTCTGCATGCATGTTATATAGTGCATATCATATAGTGCATATTATATAGTGCACATTATATAGTGCATACCATATCGTGCATGTTATATAGTGCATATCATATTGTGCATACCATATAGTGCACACCATATAGTGCATACCATATAGTGATATTATATAGTGCATGTTATATAGTACATATTATATAATGCATGTTATATAGTGCATATCGTATAGTGCACACTATATAGTGCATATTATATAGTGTGTGTTATATAGTGCATACCATATAGTGCATGTTATATAGTGCATATCATATCATGCATATTACATAGCTATATTATATAGTGCATATCATATCATGCATATTACATAGCTATATTATATAGTGCATATCATATAGTGCATGTTATATAGTGCATACCATATAGTGCATGTTACATAGTTTATATTATATAGTGCACACCATATAGTGATATTATATAGTGCATGTTATATGGTGCATACCATATAGTGCATGTTATATAGTGTATATTATATAATGCATGTTATATAGTGCATATCGTATAGTGCACACCATATAGTGCATATTATATAGTACATACCATACAGTGCATGTTATATAGTGCATATTACATAGCTATATTATATAGTGCATATTATATAGAAGTGTTTTCATGCTTCACAACAATCAGAAAAGATACTCTTTCCAATAAAATTCCTCAGTAAGTTCTAGCTGGAAAAGCAACCTGGCTTTCCCCTTCCCCTTACAACTTCCCACAGATCTGGAGCCCTTATGTATCTCCACCAGACCGAACTCCGAGGATGATCTTCCCTATGGCAATCCACCATCGGGATGAGCCACTGAAGCCGGTGGGGAAGAAACACAAGCACCTCGCTCAGGTTGCGAGAATATTTCACTGAGTAGATTCTATCCTAGACATTACACTAGAGCCAAGTGACATGGCTCAAAAGACATGCTTCCTTCAAGGGAATTTATAATAAAATATGAATGACAAATGACTATATCATAGTTAAAACTTGGGGGGTTACAAGTAAGAATATGAGAGCAGGTTAGAGGACAAAAAATAAGAATTAATAAATCCTTCAGAAACTAAGGTAACAAGCTAACAAAACAATTAACAAAACAATAATGAATCCTTTCTTATCAATAATCACTTCAAATGTTCATATGTTAAACTCCCTAATCAAAAGACAAAGTAGTTAAATGAATCAAAAATTACCCAACTATATGCTGTCAGTGAGAAACTCATTTTATCTATTTTCTATCTATCTATCTATCTATCTATCTATTTATTTATTTTGACAGGCAGAGTTAGACAGTGAGAGAGAGAGAGATAGAGAGAAAGGTTTTCCTTTTCCATTGGTTCACCTCCCAAATGGCCGCTACGGCCAGTGCACTGTGGCTGGCACTGTGGCTGGCACTGTGCCGATCCAAAGCCAGGAGCCAAGTGCCTCCTCCTGGTCTCCCATGCGGGTGCAGGGCCCAAGCACTTGGGCCATCCTCCACTGCCCTCCCGGGCCACAGCAGAGAGCTGGACTGGAAGAGGAGCAACTGGGACAGAATCTGGCGCCCTAACCGGGACTAGAACCTGGGGTGCCAACGCTGCAGGCGGAGGATTAGCCAAGTATGCCACAGCGCCAGCCAAGAAACTCATTTTAGATTTAAAGACACACATAATCTGAAAATGAACAGATGGAAAAATATTTCATGCAAGTGGCAACCAAGAGATAGCTACACTTATACCAGACAAAATAGACTCTAAGTCAACAACTATCACAAAATACAAAGAAGGATGTTATAAACTGATACAAGGGACAAATTACTACAAATAGAAAAAATAAATATATGTAAGCTCAACATAAGAGAACATAAGAGGAAACATTGGCAGGACTCAAAGGAGAAAAAAAACCTCCAACAATAATACAAAATTTCAATACTGCACTTTCGATAATGAATAGAACATACAAAGAGAAAACCAACTAGGAAACAGAGGTCTTAACACCCAAGACCAAATGGACACTGCTGCCCTCAGTTTGGATTTGCCAATACTGGTTCCACAACAGATCCTGTATTATCACCAAAGCTGTTTCAGTTCCTGCTGGTTGTGGTCCTGCATCAATTCTACCCAGCCAGGTTCCTGCCAGGAGACATGGCCTGCTGAGACTCCTTGGTAGGCTTGCCAACCTCTGCCCCCAGTATTTCGTCAAGCACTCCTGAAACTTGGCTCTGGCCCCATTTGTCTATAGGCTGATAGCAGTTCTACCCACCTAGAAACCCAGTAGAACCCCTAGGCACACAGCCTGACCCTGGTTACATTGTGAATCAATGCAACAGCCCTATAAATGGTCTCTAGTCCTTCGAAAACCCAGTCTGAGAAAAGGCCTGTTCACTCCAAATCCGCTGGGAGACACAGCTGTCTGTGACACTGGAGGCGGGCCTGAGAACTGTCTTGGCTGTGGACCTGAAACAACCCTTACCTCAGTTATAGCTCACTACGACCACCAACTCAAGTATGGCCACTAAGGCACCCAACCAGTGAGCCACAGGAACCTTTACAGAGACCTAGTTGAAGCTAACCTGCGTGCCTGGCAACAGAGGCACTGCCCTGAAGTGGGCAATCATCCTGGTACCTAGCCACTAACAGGTCTGAAGCCTGGGTTTAGGGAATCACAACAGATAATCTTCTCTGAATTCCGAGACCTGCTATGACAGGATGTAACAGAAAAAGCCAGAATGCAAAGATCAGTGTGAATACCAGCGTTGTCAGTACAGAGACATTGATGCATGACCACAAGGATCAAGAACAATCAGAGAGGCGTCGGTGCTGTGGTGCAGCGGGTTAACACCCTGGCCTGAAGTGCCAGCATCCCACATGGGCACCAGTTCTAGTCCTGGCTGCTCCACTTCTGATCCAGCTCTCTGCTATGGTCTGGGAAAGCAGTAGAAGATGGCCCAAGTCCTTGGGCCCCTGCACCCGCATGGGAGACCAAGAAGAAGCTCCTGGCTCCTGGCTTCGGATGGGTGCAGCTCCAGCTGTTATGGCCCTCTGGGTAGTGAACCAGTGGGTGGAAGACCTCTCTCCCTGTCTCTACCTCTCTCTGTAACTCTGTCTTTCAAATAAATAAAATAAATCTTAAAAAAAAGAACAGTCAGAGAAATATGGCATCACCAAATGAGCAAAAAAGGTGCCAGTGATTGACCCCAAAGAGATGCAGATGTGTGATCTGCCCAACCAAGAATTCAAAACAGCCAGTTTAAGGAAGTTCAGCAAACTTAGGGAATAATTCAGAAATGTAAGCAGAAATATTTAACATAGAGGTTGTGACAGAAATGTTGAACACATTTTGGACCTGAGAAACAATGCATGAAATGAAAAGTTTAATAAAGCACACTGACTGCATAAAAGTCAGTGAGATCACCAGGCTGTTCCAAGCCACAGATTCCATTGGGAACAAAAAGCAAACGTATGAAAAGTGATGAAGAAAGCTTATGCCATCTGTGGAACAACATCAAAAGAGCAAATTTTGAGTTCATTGAAGTTCAAGAGGGAAGAGAGAAACACAAAGGGTAGAAAACTTATTTAAAGCATAAAACTTTCCAAATCTGGAGACAGGCACCCAGGTACAAGATCAACTGTCACCAATGAGACTCACTCCTGATAAGACTACTCCAAGACTTACGCTAATCAAACTGTCAAAAGTCACATATAAAGACAGGATCCTGAAAGCAACAGGGAGAAGCAGCAGGTGACATCTAAGGAAGTACTCACAAGCCTAGAAACAGACTACAGGCTTCTCAGCAGAAACCTTATGGGCCAGGGAAAAGTAGGATGGAATATTTAAATTGCTGAAGGAAAAAACTATCATTGGAGAATACTGTACCAAGTACAGCCATCCTTCAGAAATGAGGGGCGGGATAAGGCTTTCCCAGACAGACAAAAGCGGAGAGAGTTCATCACCTCCAGACCCATCTTACAAGAAATGCGAAAAAGGAGTTCACGCTGAAAGTATTCTAATTAGTAGCATGCAAACATCTGAATGTTTAAAGCTCACTGGCTATAGGGAGTAAACAGTAAATTCAGAATACTCTGAATGGTACTGTAATCATGGTGTATAAGCTACATATCTTTAGTATGAAGATGAAAAGACAAACTATCAACACTTACTAAAAGAATTAAAAGATATGCAACATAAAATTGTAAACTGTTGCGGCGGGTGCTATGGCGTGGTAGGCCTCCACCTGTGGCTTTGGCATCCCCCATGGGTGCTGGTTCGAGTCTCGGCTGCTCCACTTCCAACCCAGCTCCCTGCTCATGGCCTGGGAAAGCAGCAGGGAATGGCTCAAGTGCTTCGGTCTCTGAAGCCACATGAGAAACTCAGAAGAAGCTCCTGGCTTCCGGCTTTGGATTGGCCCAGCTCTGGCTGTCGTAGCCACGTGGGGAGTGAACCAGGGGATGGAGATCTTTCAGCTTCTCTCTCTCTCTCTCTCTCTCTCTCTGTAACTCTGCTTTTTAGATTAAATAGACAAATCCTTAAAAAATATAAATTGTTACATCAAAAATTCAAAATGGGGAGACTTAAAACAGAATTTTCTTTTTATACAAAGTTGAGTTGTTGTTAGTTTAAAGTAGCCTGTTGTCACTGTGTTTTTCTGCTAAGCCAGATAACTGCAAAGCAAAAACCTACACCTACACCAAAATAAAAAGCAAAGAATCAAAACGCACCATTAGAAAAATCAATCACAAAGGAAAACTGTAAGATGGGAGAAAGGATCTATAAAACAACTAGAAAACAAGAGGGTGCCAGGAGTAAATCTGTACTTAATAATTACCTGTACTTAATAATTATCTGTACTTAATAATTAAATATATTAAATTCTCTAATTGCAAGAAACAGAATGGTTGAATGGAGCAAACACAAGACCAAAGCATATGCTACCTACAAGAGACTCACTTCACCTGAGAAGATACACATAAACCAAAAGTAAGGGAATAGAAAATGATATTCCATGCAAATAGAAACCAAGAGAGAGCAGGGTTGGCTATACCAATGTCAGACAAAATAGATTTTAAATCAAAAACTGTCTCCAGAGACAAAGATCCTTCTATTACATTTTTACAACATGATATATAACAATGATACATAATATATATATATATAATATCCAACCTCAGAGCACCCAAGTATATAAGACAATTATTGATATACTTTACTGAAGAAATTGATAGCAATACAATAATAGAATACTTCAACAGCTCACTTTAAATAACAGAAAATCCAGATTGAAAAATCAATAAATAATGGACTTGGACAACATCGTATACCTAATAGACTTAAATATAATGCAAATTTTCACCAGTATAATTCTTTACACATTCTTCTCAAGTACACACAGAACATTCTCCAGCACAGATCATGTGCTAGATCATAAAATAATTTAAGAAGATTAATGTCATTCCAAGTTTCTCTTCTGACCACAATGAAATGAAACTGGAAACCAATAAGAGCAAGAAGTTCACAAACATATGTAAACTAATTTGTACATGAGCAGCCACTAGGTAAAAGAGGTGATCAAAATGGAATTGAAAAAAATCTCTCACTGGATGAAATAAAAAATAAATACTACCAAAACGTATGGGACGCCTATATTGAAATAAAGATCTCAAATAAGCAACCTAAGTTTACACCTCAGGGAACTAGAAGAAGAAAAAACTAAATCCAGTGGAAGGCAGGAAATAAAATGTCAACATAAATAAAGAGAGAACAGAAAAAAATAGGAAAATAATTAGCACACATGGAGTTGAGTTTTGAGAATATAGGTCCTTAGCCACACAAACAAATAAAAAAGTAAAAAGACTTAAATAAAATAAAAAATGAAAGAAGAGACATTGAAAAGCTTGCTTCAGAAGTGGAAAGGTTCATACGGGACTATTATAAACAATTATATGGCAAAAGACTGGATAACATAAAAATAATGAATATATTTTTAAAAAAGATTTATTTTATTTATTTTGAAAGAGTTACAGAGAAAAAGGGGGAGAGAGAGAATAAGAGATCTTCCATCATCTGGTTCACACCCCAAGATGGCTGCAACAGCAGCTCTGGGCCAGGCTGAAGTCAGGAGCCAGGAGCTTCATCCAGGTTTCCCACATGGGTAGCAGGGGCCAAACACTTGGGCCATTTTCCACTGCTTTCCCCAGGCCATTAGCAGGGAGCTGGATCAGAGTGGAGTGGCCAGGACATGAACCAGAGCCCATGTGGGATGCTGGCATCACAGATAGACTTGCCCACTACACCACAAAACTGGCCCCAGTGATTAAATTTCTATAAAATTACAACCTGCCAAGACTGAATCAAAAGAAATAGAAATGTGATTGTTTGGATGCAAAACTATTGGATGTGGTTTTATTGAGCATTGTCAAATTTGTAAGCTTCGTAGGGATGGACATCACATTTATAATGCCCTTCTATATGTGCTACCATAGATGTGAAATTCTTGACCTTAATATTGTCCTCGAAAATGTTAAATTGAGAATTCTGCTAACTTACAGTTTATGAGTTGGCCCACTGTATTACTGCAAGAAATGTTTGATTTTCGGCACAGTGCAAAGGTTCCTTAAACTGCATATGTCTTTTTTTTCTAATTCTATTTTTCTTTTTTTTGACAGGCAGAGTGGACAGTGAGAGAGAGACAGGGAGAAAGGTCTTCCTTTACCGTTGATTAACCCAACAATGGCCGCTGTGGCCGGTGCACTGCACTGATCCGAAGCCAGGAGCCTGGTCTCCCATGGGGTGCAGGGCCCAAGGACTTGGGCCATCCTCCATTGCACTCCCAGGCCAGAGCAGAGAGCTGGACTGGAAGAGGGGCAACCTGGACAGAATCCAGTGCCCCGACTGGGACTTGAACCCAGTGTGCCGGCGCCGCAGGCAGAGGATTAGCCTATTGAGCTACAGCGCCGGCTTCTAATTCTATTTTTTAAAACACATTTTAAATGTACTTTCTCATTTAGTAAAAATTGTCTAATTGATATGAAAAAAAATAGAAGCCAGAACAGACTAATAACAAATAAAGAGATCACAGCAGTAATCAAAAACTTCTCAACAATGATAAGCCTAGGACCAGATGGCTTCAGCATGAATTCTACCTGACTAGAAAAAATTAACACCAATCCTTGTTAAACTTTTCCAAAAATATGAGGGATTATCTCCAAACTCTGTCTATGAGGCTAGCATCAGTCTGAGATGAGAGCCAAATAAAGACATCACAAGAAAATAAAACTACAGGCCAATATGTCTAATGACTACAGAAGCAAAAAATACTGACGGGGTGGGGTGGGGCGGGGGGGAGGTGTGGCGCTGTAGTGCAGCGGGTTAAAGCCCTGGCCTGAAGTGCCGGCATCCCATATGGGCGCTGGTTCTAGTCCCAGCTGCTCCTCTTTCATTCCAGCTCTCTGTTGTGGCCTTGGATAGCAGTAGAAGATGGCTTAAGTCCTTGGGCCCCTGCACCCATGTGGGAGACCAGGAAGAAGCTCCTGGCTCCTGGCTTCAGATAGGCGCAGCTCTGGCTGTTGTGGCCATCTGGGGAGTGAACCAGTAGATGGAAAACCTCTTTCTTACTACCTCTCTCTGAAACTCTTTCAAATAAATAAAATAAATCTTTAAAAAATACTGAGGAATAAAATATTGGCAAACTAATTCATCATCAAAAATATTATATATTGTTACAAAATGGGAGTTATCCCACGGATGCAAGGCTAGTGTAACATACTGAAAATAATCAATTTGATACACCATATTAAAAGAATTGAAGATCATCTCAATAGATATCAAAATGCATTTGACAAAGATCAACATCACTTCATGGTAAAAATAAAAACTTTCAACAAAACAGAAGCTAACTTCCTCAACATGATAAAGTCCACTTCTGAAAGACTCACTGCAATGAGAGAAAATAGAAATATTTTGCTCTAGGACTGGGGTCCACCAGGATGAAGCATGCTCTTGTGGTTCCTGCGCAGTGCTGGAAACACCGGCAAGAGCAACCTGATGAGAGAAAGAAGCTGCAGGCACAGCAGTCGGAAAGGAGGAGGTAAAATTACTTCTCCTCGCAACTGACATGAATCCACATGTAGGAAATTCTAAAGATTCCATACAAGCACTAACGTATGGATTCAGTAAAGTTACAGCATACAAAATACACTGAAAAAAGTCAACTGCATGTCTATATACATTTCAAATAGCAACCTATCTGAAGAAGAAATCATATAATAGCATTAAGAATAAAGTATTTAGGAATGAATTTAACCAAGGAAGCAAAACATCTACACACTGAAACTATGATACATTAATAAGAGAAATTCAAGAAGATAAAAATAAACGAAAATATATTCCATGTTTGTAGTCTGGAAGAATTAATATTGCTAAAATGTTCATACTACCCACAGTGATATACACATTCAATGAAATCACTATCAAATTGCAATGGTATTTTTCACAGAAATAGAGAAAGATTCTGAAATTCATACAGAACCACAAAAGACCTCTAATAGCTAAACAACCATGAGAAAGAAAAAACAAGCCTGGAGACACCACACTTCCTAATTTCAAGTTATGTTACAAAGCTGTGGCAGTCAAAAGTATTGGTTCTGGCATGAAAATGGACTCATACAGACCAACAGAACAGAACAGGGACCCCAGAAATAAACCAAGTATATACCGGCAGTAAATTTTTGAAAAGCCCAATCAAGATGGTACAACAGGGAAAGGATCGTCTCTTCAATAAATGGCTTTGGCAAGCTGGATATCTATGTGCAAAAGGGTTAATTTAGACCTGTATGTTATCTACACCCCAAAATTGGCTCAAAAATGGATTAAAGACCTAAATATGTGGCCTGAAACTACAAAACTGCTAGAAGAAAACTCAGGGGGGGAATCTCCTTGACTTTGGCCTTGTCAATCATTAGTTGGATATCCTCTCAAAAGCTGGGTAACACAAATAAAGAAGGGCTACTTCTTTCTCTTTTTCTCTCTTTCTCTGTAATCCTGCCTTCCAAATAAGTAAATTTAAATAAAAAAAAAACAACAACAACAAGAAAAATGAGGGGCCCACGCTGTGTCATAGCAGGTAAAGCTGCCAGCTGCATCCAATATAGGTACTGGTTCAAATCCCTGCTACTCCACTTCTGATCCAGCTTCCTGCTAATGCACCTGAGAAAGCAGTGAGGGATGGCCTCCTGCAGCTGCATGGGAGACCTGGAAAGAAGCTCCTGGCTCCTGGCTTTGGCCTGGTCCAGCTCCAGCCATTTATGTCATTTGGGGAGTGAACCAGCAGAAGGAAGATCTCACTCTCTATCTGTAACTCTGCCTTTCAAATAAATAAATCTCTCTCTCTCTCTCTCTCTTTTTTTTTTTGACAGGCAGAGTGGACAGTGAGACAGAGACAGTGAGAAAGGTCTTCCTTTGCCGTTGGTTCACACTCCAATGGCCGCTGCACCGCACTGATCCGATGGCAGGAGCCAGGTACTTATCCTGGTCTCCCATGGGGTGCAGGACCCAAGCACTTGGGCCATCCTCCACTGCACTCCCTGGCCACAGCAGAGAGCTGGCCTGGAAGAGGGGCAACTGGGACAGAATCCGGCGCCCCGACCGGGACTAGAACCCGGTGTGCCGGCGCCGCTAGGCGGAGGATTAGCCTATTGAGCCGCGGCGCCGGCCTCAAATAAATCTTAAAAAAAAAAAAAAAAGGAATCTGGGTATATGTTTCTCAAATAAAGTTTATAGAGAACAAAATTAAAAGGCTTCTAAACAAAGGTCAGGGTCAGATATTTGTATTGGGTGGTGGGTTCGTGGATAATTATTATTAATTATTATGAATTATCAACGAGTAGATAAATTATAAATAAATAATCAATGAGTCAAAAACACAGTCATGAGAGTTTGTCACGAACGAAGGTTAATGGAGAATCCAATTCATTCAAATCAATTAAGCATTTATATTGAGAGTTTTTTGTTTTTGTTTTTGTTTTTTGCTTACCAATCAAAAAGGCAAAAGCGAGCCGTCCGACATGCACCGTGTCTGCCAGAGTGTGGGAAACGGGGCTCCCGCAGCTGCGTCAGCACCGCAGGCAGGTCCAGCGGCTTCCCTGGGGACGGCCAGAGGGGTCCCGGGCTTTCCCTCTGCCAGCAGCAGGCGCTGAGCCGGGGGCGGGAGGGGGGTCGCACACAAGTACATCCAGGAGCTACGAGAAAGCAGCAGTTGGATACAAGGCCCTTATCTCTGAGGGTCTGTGGTGGAATGAGAAGGCCATGCCAAGATGGCCGCTGGCAAGAGAGCGTCAGTTACTAGGAATGGCTTCCGACACCCCCTGGGAAACCACCCAGCAATGGAGCCTGCCTGGCAACGGGCTGTGATTGGATGGCTGTGGAAACCACCTGGCAACGGAGCCTGCCTGGCAACGGGTTGTGATTGGATGGCTTTGGAAACCACCTGGCAACGGAGCCTGCCTGGCAACGGGCTGTGATTGGTTAGGGCAAAGACCGCCCCTTGACCGGATTGGCTGCCTTGGCTATTTAAGCTGCTGTACCAACTGCAGGCAGCTCGCCTCTGGCGCGCTTTCAGGTGACTCCCGGGGTCTGTGTGGTGACTCCACACCTTTTGCCCCCATCGCACTCCTCCTCTCAACGAATCCACAGTAACAAGGGTCGACTCCACAGAGCTCCCTGCCCTACTCGGCCTGACCATGCACGTGGACTGAGACACCAAGCCAGGCCAGGCTAGGCCAGATGCAGGATTTGTGCCACTGTAAGAGACTGAGAGCCCTGAAATTCTTACTGGGTTTGGGAAGGTTCCACATACAAGAGATTATCTTCATTCATCCCTTCCATAGGCTACCAGAAGCAATCCCGACACCCAGTGGATCACCAGCCCAGCCCACAACTCAGAGGTGGGTGGGCTGACATCTGTAGGCTTCGAGAATCATGGCCTTGCACCGGCCCACGGGGCCCCTCCCTGCCGCGGCACTGCGGCTGGCTCTTGCTGTGCAGCCTGGACTTAAAGTACAATAACGTTTGAAGGCTTACGTGGTGCAGTGTCTTGTTTCTAATAAGGCAGACTTTGTCTTTACCTTATTAGAGAGTTATAGATCTGCGTTTAAAACATGCTGTGTGATGATAGGTGTAAAAGAAATTCTTCAAAAGATTTTTTAAAAAGTTAAAAAGAGAAAGGTCATGAGATGGGGACCCCAGCTGCAGTCAGAGTGAAGGGCGGGGGGGAGGAGAGAATTAAGGGGAGAGCTTCCAGTGGATCAAAACGATTCCACCTACCTTAGGGTTCCAGACGGAAGCCTGGGGACACGGACAGCAATATGACCTCGTATGACCTCCGTATGCGGATATGGCGAGAAGGCAGCCACTCCCAATCCAAGGAGAGAGCTCACGGGAAATCAACCCTGCCCGCAACTTGATATTGAGTTTCGAGTCTCCAAAGCTGTGAGAAAACAACTTTCTGTTAGTTAAGCCCTCCACTCTGGTATTTTGTTCTGTGTTCCCCCTACTCACTGACTGATGTAAACTGTAGCCATTTTTACACCTAATCCCACAGAAATAGATGGCTTTGGAGTTAAACGGCTGAATGTGTTAGGGAAAGAGAAGAGAGCGCCACCAAACCACCACCGTCCCACACAGGGTGACTGTGGAGCACCCAGAGCCCTGTCTCCTGGAGCAGGAACAGCAGAGCCTTCACGGTAATGGAAAGAAAACAGATTTAGCTAAACAATCCAGTCTGTCACAGAGCAGATAATAACAATAACAATAACAATAACAAGCCTCTCAGGAATGGGAGGGATCAAATACCTGCAGTCGATCACACCGAACTGCAAAAGCAAGGTTTATTCGGGAGTACAAGCTGCGACAGGGACCCCATCCAACCAGCCAGCCCAGCAGAGGCAGGAGTGAGGCCCCGTCTT
The DNA here is from genome assembly GCF_051225735.1 of Oryctolagus cuniculus. Classification (NCBI taxonomy): domain Eukaryota; kingdom Metazoa; phylum Chordata; class Mammalia; order Lagomorpha; family Leporidae; genus Oryctolagus; species Oryctolagus cuniculus. The sequence continues at coordinate 22,250,845 of NC_142884.1, forward strand.
TGGGAGAGAAAAATGGCTACATCAGCAGGAAAAAAGTTACATACAGCACAGAAGCTCTGGGTGCAGGGAGTTGAGTTACGGGGGGCTTACAGCAGGGAAGCTCTGGGCGCAGGGAGTTACTTTGTTTAGTAATCTCTGCTGTGCTGTCCTTGGTCTTCAGAGCTGGCTGTCCCTGGTAAGCTTTGCTATCTCCGGAATGCCTGAATGCCTGCTTTTACAAGGACCCAGGTCTGCTATGGGAAATGGAGGCTGCTTTTTTGTTTTGTTTTGTTTTAAAATGGAGTCATTTTGGCTCTTCAGTGTCAACTGGTATGTTCAGTTTTCCAACATAAATATTTGTGAAAATACAAGGCATGCAAAGAAACACGGGAGATATGAGTCACACACTGGGAAAAGAAGAGGAACAAAAGATACTGCCTGTGACAGTGACTGTAAGTCCGATTCATCAGGGGAAACAATACTTCAAAGTAGCAATTACTAGTATGTTCACAGAGCTAAAAGTCACCATGGTTAAAATGTAAGGGAACAGGTATTGGCAGTGTTGCATCAAATAGAAATTATCAGCAGAGACAGAAACTTCAAAAAGGACAAAATGAAATTCTGGAGTTGAAAAGCACACTTAATGAAATAAAAAATTGACTACACGTTCTCAATAGTAGACTTGAACTGGGAGAAGGAACAAGCAAATTTGAGGATAGATCAATTGAGATTATGAATGCCAAAGAACAAACAGTGAAGTTTATGAGGGAGATAAACAGAGCCTTGGAAACATGTGAGAGACCATACACACTGTCGAGGAGATGAACTTGAGAAGGTGAAGTTATCACGTTCCCTGCCTTTTGTCTCCGTATCTCTATGGTAACTGGTGTCATGGTAACCGGCAGGTCCATCCGCCTGGCAGGCTGCCCACCATCTGTTATGTAATGGTTTGGCTCTGGGCCACTACTGTCTATAAACCCACATAAGCAGCTGGGCGGCATGGCTAGATGTGGCTGTGCGGCTGTGTGTCGGTGTCTGTGTGTGTGTCTGGACACAAAGGTGGCTATCTCCTGTGGGCTCACCGCAGTTGGGGGCAAGTGGCTGTCCCTTGTGATTTTCTCACCACCACTGTGAGTAAAGGAGATACAAATGGACAAATGGCTCCGAGTTCTTCTCTGCCCTGTTGGAATCTGGATCTGCTTGTACTGGGTCCCAAGCCCCAGGCATACACATGTAATGATAGTACTGAGAAAGGAGAGATAAAAGAACAAGAATTTAAAAAAATTATAAAGGCTAAAAACTTTCCAAGCTGGTGCTGTGGTATAGCAGGTGAGGCCACTGCCTGGGGTGCCAGTATCCCATATGGGTACCAGTTCTAGTCCCAGCTGCTCCACTTCCAATCCAGTTCTCTGCTATGGCCTGGGAAAGCAGTGGAATATGGCCCAGGTCCTTGCACCTTTGTGGGGTACCCGGAGGAAGCTCCTGTCTCCTGGCTTTGGATCAGCGCAGCTCTGCCCATTGCAGCCATTTGGGGAGTGAACCAGCGGATGGAAGACCTCTCTGCCTCTCTGTAAATCTGCCTTTCAAATAAATAAATAAATAAATAAATCTTAAAAAAAATCTTTCCAAATATGTTGAAAACCAATACATACAGAAAGCTCAATGAAATCCATGCAGGATTAAGTTCAAAGGGATCCACAGAGGCATCATAGTTTAAAAAAAAAAAAAGCTGAAAATCAAAGACATGAGCACATTTGGAAAGTAAGAGAAGAATGATGCATTTACCAGGAAAACTGCCCTAAGATCTACAGCTGACATCTCAACAGACACAATGCAGGTCACAAAACGGTTAGGATAATGTATTCAAAATGCTCAAAGCACGAAAGAACCCATCAACCAAGCAGTAGTCCTAACTGTATATACCTTATGCTACATCTATAATGCAGTAAAGCTTTATTTCAGCAATAAAGGCAGCAGTGGGCATTTAGCTTGGCAGTGGGATTTAGCCCGTGCCCATGTTCCACGTCTGAGCACTTGAATTTGATTCCCAGTTTCAGCTCCAGACTCCAGGTTCCTGCAAATGCAGATCCTGCACATCAGTAGTGATGGCTCAAGTACTTGGATCGCTGCCACCCACTGGGAAGACCTGGATTGAGTTTCCGGCTCCCGGCTTCAGCCCCAGCCTAGCCTCGGCTATTGCGGACTTCTGGAGAGTGAACCAGTGAGAGAAGTGTTTCTCCCTCTCCCTCTCCCTCTCCCTCTCCCTCTCCCTCTCCCCCTCCCTCTCTCCCTCTCTCCTTCCCCTTCTCATTCCCTCCCTCTCTCTTTCCCCACCTCTGAAATAAATTAAGTTAAAGACCTGCCACGTTTAAACAACAACAACAAAAAACCCGAGATGTGTTGTTGATGACCTGCCTTACGAGGAACACTAGCAGTAATTCTTCAGGCTGAAACCACATGACTCCAGGCTGTATTCAAGTCCCCACGGGAAGACAAAGAGCACAGGAAAGATAGAGAGATCCTACCCACTGGTTTACTTCCCAAATGCTCAGAACAGACAGAGCTGGGCCAGGCCAACAATGGGCGCCCAGAAATCAATCCAGGACTCCCCCATGGGTGCCAGGGCCCCAAGAACTTGAGCCATCACCTGCTGCCTCCCAGGGTGCACATAAGCAGGAAGCTGGAATAGGAGTGGAGCAAGGATTTGAACCCAGGCACTTCCATATGGGATGCGAGTTTGCTATTAAGAGTCTCAAGCAGCATCTTAATAGCAATGCCAAACACATGGCCCTGGATTTTGGTAAGAGTGCTAAGACTGTTCAATGGGGAAAAATCTTTTCAACAAATAGTTCTGGGACAACTAACAGTCACAGGAAAAAGAATGAAGTTTGATTCGTATCTTGCACCATTTATAAAAATTCATTCAAAGTAGATCAATGATCTAAATGTGAGAGTTAAAACTGTAAAACTCGTAGAAGAAAATGTAAGAGTAAACCTTCATGACTTTGGAGTGGGCAAAATATTCTCAGGTATGACAACAAAGCACAAATAAAAGAAAAAATAGACAGACTGTATCAGAATGAAAAACTTTCTAACTTCAAAGGCTATCATAAAGAAATTGAAAGGTGGGGCTGGCATTGTGGCACAGTGGGTGTGATGCAGGCATCCCATATGGACACCAGTTCAAGTCCTGGCTTCTTCACTTCTGATCCAGCTCCCTGTTCATGGCCTGGGAAAAGCAGAAGAGGATGGACCAAGTGTTTGGGCCCCTGATACCCATATGGGAGACCCTGATGGAGTTCCTCTCTTCTGGCTTTGGCCTGGCCCAGCCCTGGCTGTCGTGGGCATTTGGAGAGTGAACCAGTAGATGGAAGATCTGCCTCCCTCTCTTGGTCACTGTGCCTTTCAAATAAATAAGCAAACCCTTTTTAAATAGACAAAAGATTTGAATCAGTATTTCTCCAAAGACATACAAATGGCCAATTAGCACACAAAAAGATGTTGGGCAGCATTAATCATCAGGGAAATTCAAATAAAAACCAGAATGATATACTATTTCACCCTCACTATGATGGCTAGAATCAAAAGCCAAATAGGGACCACATTGTAGCTTAGTGGGTTAAACTGTTGCCTGCAATGCTGGCATTCCATAAGGGTACCAGTTTGAGTCCCAGTTGCTCCACCTCCAATCCAGCTCCCTGCTAATGCGCCTTGGAAGGCAGCAGATGGTGACCCTAGTCCTCGGCCCCTGACACCCCATGGGAGACCCAGATGAATCTCTTGGCTCTTGGTGTCAACCTGGCCCATCCCTGGTTGTTGTGGCCATCTGGGGAGTGAACCAACAGCAGCTCTGTCTTTCCTTCTCTCTCTGTAACTCTGCCTTTCAGATAAATAAATATTTTTTAAAAGCCAAATAACAGCAAGTGTTGGTGAGAACATGCAGAAATTAGAACCTTCAGCATTGTTGGTGGGAATGCGAAATGGTGCAGCAACTTAGGAAAGCAGTCTTTTAGTTCCTCAAACTCTTAAATACAAAGCTACCATACAACCCAGCAATTGGCTCAAGGCACATCCCCAAGAGAACTGAAAGTCTATCCACATCAAAACTCACACCTGAGTGTGGCGTTATTCAGAAGGGCCAAAAAGTGGAAAGAACCCACTTGCCCATCGGCTGATGAATGGATAAACAAACGTGGTGTATGCAAGTAATGGAATATTATTTGGTCATAAAAACATGCATGCTAAACATGGATGAACTTTGAAAGCATTATGCTAAGTGTTACATGATTCCATTCATGTGAATTGTCCACATAAGCAAAGTCATAGAGGCAGAAAGTAGATTGGGACTGCCTGGGGCTTGGGAATTGGAGAGGAGCAGCTGGTAATGGAATATTAAATCTCTAAATATAAAAGTAAAATATATAAAATATAAATATATAAATATAGCCTAAATATTTCATATAAATATATAAATAAAAATATAAATCTCTAAATATAGAAATCTCTAAATCTTGCCCTGGTGATGGTTTTATATATGCATGACTCTGATACAAACCACCAAATTGTATTCTTTAAGTGTGGAAGTGATATTGTTATAGGAACGATACCACAAAGCTATAAAAAGGAAAACAAAAAATTTAACAATAAAAATGGGGCACAAATACAGATCTAAAATATTAAAAGAACAGCAAAGGACAAACAAACCTTTCCAGGAAGAAAACTGCAGATCCAAATGGTCTTACTGGTGCGTTCTATCAAATATAAAAGACAGACATTTCATCAGTGTGACGCATACTCTTTGAGGTCATGGAGAAGGTAATTTTTCCTAACTCATTCTAGGTGACCACCAAAATCCTAATGCCAAGAAAAGAATACAACTACCAGAAATAAAAGGTGAATTTAGCAAGGTACCAGCGTAAATACATCTACATATATATTTATGATATATATATATGTGTGTGTACACACACATGCACACAAGTATTGTATACACGAGTACTAAAAATATATCCATGCATGAGAGAGCTTCAAAAAGTTCATCATCCGAGTCCCTGGCTTCACATCCTGGCTCCACGTTTGAGCCCAACTTCCTGTTGATGCACATCTTGGGAGGCAGCAGGGACTTGGGTCCCTGTCACCCACATGGGAAACCTGATTGAATTCTGGGCTTCCGGCTTGGCCTGGTCCAACTCTGGCTGCCATGAGCATTTGGAGAGTGAACCAGCAGAGAGAGGATGTCTGTCAGGGGCTGGGGCAGTGGCACAGCGGGTTAAAGCCCTGGCCTGAAGTGCTGGCATTGCATACGGGTGCTGGTTCTAGTCCCAGCTGTTTCTCTTCTGATCTAGCTCTCTGCTATGGCCTGGGAAAGCAGTAGAAGATGGTCCAAGTCCTTGGGCCCCTGCACCCATGTGGAGACCTGGAAGAAGCTCCTGGCTCCTGGCTTCGGATTGGCACAGCTCCGGCCATTGTGGCCATTTGGGAGTGAATCAGTGGATGGAAAATCTCTCTGTCTCTACCTCTCCCTGTAACTCTGTCTTTCAAAATAAATAAAATAAATATATAATAAAATAAATTCAAAATAAATAAAATAAGATAAATCTTGAAAAAAAAAGATGTCTGTCTCACCTTGTCTCCTTTTCAAACAAATAACTTTTTAAAAGGATGAAAAGTTCACAAAAAATGTGTATTCTGAACAAAACATATATGGATTTCAAAAAATTTTTGTGCCAAATTCAACTTATTTTAATTTTTCTGTGAAATTTTGAAGTGCCCTCATACATACACACACATATATATGTACTTTCTGTGTATTACCAATGACCTACTCAACAATAAAATTTAAAACCACTTAAAGAACATTTCCAAATCCCATAAAATATGAGAGGATAAACTAGCACAAAGTTGACCAAGACTCCACACAGAAAATCATAAAAGCAAGAGCGAACTTCCTCCCTTAAGGGCCGGATAATAAATAACACAGGCCTTGGAGGTCACACTGCACTGATCTCTCAACATATTCTTTGGATTCCTGTTGGTTTTTTTAAACTTTCTTTACAACCCTTTAAACATACTAATCTCCTTTTTCATTTATTGACCTTACAAAATCAGGCTAAGTTCCAAATGGCTCATGGGTTACATAATTTGCTATTACTGCAAAGTGCCGCTGAGAGAAAAGGTAAAAGACCCAGCTGTATGGAGATGTGTGAGATACACCCCATGTGGTGCGCGGAAGAAGCTAATATTGGCAAAACATCAATTTGGGCCAGGACACTAAAATCCAGCCAACAAAAATTGTCACCAGAGACATCGGTGCCCTTGGTGACACCAGGGTTTTAAGCCAGGTGGATCCTGCACCCCGCGGATGTGCCATCTCCTGTCGTTACACAGGTGACAGGTGGTTGGCTGTATGGGTCAGCTTGAAGAGAAACAGCCTGTGGGTTGGGCTGACAACCCAGTTGTGGCCCATGGTCTGCTTAGCAGCCGAGCCAAACACGGCCTCCCAGCAGGCAGTGCCTGTGCCCACTACAGGGGTGCCTGGTGCACAGTATCCCGAAGACCATAGAAAGCATCAATTCACGACGCGTCCATGACACAGGGAGACACCGTGGCTCAAACGGTTATATTCGGGGGCTCTGGAGTCTGAGCGCCTGGGACAAGAAGTCCTTTTAGGGCCACTACCAGCTGTCAGGCCGGGGGAAGGGTTCTAAGGCTCACACGCCTTTTTAAAAACCAAACTTGCAGCGAGCAGTGAAGAGAACCCGCCTGCCAGCCCGGGATGTGGTCAGCAGCCCCTCTCCCCTGCCCCACCCCCTTCCCGTAGTCCAGCTCCTCTCCCGGGAGAATCAAGGTTGCTCCCGCCTCTCTGCCTTCGGGTAGGGTCTTCGTGACAAGGGCTGGCCGACTCACAGGCAGAGGTGATAGACGCTCCTGCCCCCGGGGGCCGGTGCTGGGCGAGCCCCTGCAGACCTGGTCGGTCGCCACCTACGGCGGGGGCCCGCTCGGTGCCAAACGCCCGCCACCAAGCGAGAGCAGGCGCGAGGCGCGCGAGGCCAGCAGGGGTTGGGCCGTTGGACCTCGCCCTTGGGCCTCCGTTGCGATGTCTTCGCGCCCTTGGCTCACGCACCCTTCCCTCACCCGCCTGGGGCTGAGCGCTATGCCTCGCCTCCGAGTTGGCAGCCAGGACACCGCTCTGAGGTTCCGGACTCCGCGCCAAGGGACCCCACGGCGCACGCAGCTGCTGTCCGCGGGCAACGGCCTCGGCGAGCTTCATACCCGCCTCCTGGGGCCACCGCGCTCCAGGTCCCCCTGACTGGCCATGCCCACCCGGCAGCTGCTGCACCGCTCCCTGGCCTGTCTTCCACCGGGGTTTCTGTCTCGCTGCTTAGCTTATGCGATCCAGGAGGCTCCAAGCTCCTCAGTGTTGGGCAGGACTCTCAGATAGAGCCAGCACTGGGCACTGGGAACTCCAAGAGGCTCGGCCATTCCGGACAGCTAAGATCTGTCATCCAGGGTGCAACCTGACCCTCCTCCATCACCACCCCGGCGAGAAAGAAGTTCCCCCCATGAGCTCCGTTCCATCCAGAGAACCTAGATGCCGGCCCCAAGAAGACTGAGCGAGCCCTGGGGAGGAGGAAGGGACAGCCGAAGATGGAGGACGGCCAAATAGTGACCCAAGTGTAGAAGCGCCCATCACATGCAGGCAATGGAGTGTGCCATCAGCATCGTGCGGGGAAGCGACCCGATGCTTTTTCCTTGCTCTGGGGGCCTGGGCCTCTGCAGGAAACCTGCATTCCTTCCAACCACCCGGGAGCCACCGGGAGTAAGAAGGCGAAGTTTTCCCCTGTGAGCTCAGGCGTCAGAAGTCGTGCCTTCCCCAGCTCATGGAGCCGGCCCTGCTGGGGGGCTCCTGCCTCTTGTTGTTGTTGTTGTTGTTTTTGACAGGCAGAGTTAGATAGTGAGAGAGAGAGAGAGAAAGGTCTTCCTTCCGTTGGTTCACCCCCAAAGTGGCCGCTGTGGCAGGCGCGCTGCGCTGATCCGAAGCCAGGAGCCAGGTGCTTCTCCTGGTCTCCCATGGGGTGCAGGGCCCAAGCACTTGAGCCATCCTCCACTGCACTCCTGGGCCACAGCAGAGAACTGGACTGGAAGAGGAGCAACCAGGACAGAATCCAGTGCCCCAACTGGTACTAGAACCCAGGGTGCCGGTGCCACAGGCGGAGGATTAGCCTAGTGAGCCGCGGCACCAGCCGGCTCCTGCCTCTTTAGGAGAGTGGTGCAGGGACTTTGGGATCCAGCCACAATGGGTTCAGAAAGTTTAGCCAAGGAAAAGTTCCTGAAGGCCATTGGCCTGGTTCTCCAACCCCACTGAAGACAGAGGAGAGGAAGGGAGGAAGGCTACAGATGTGCTGTCAAACAAAATCTCCACCCACTCCTGCCAGATGCGGGCTCTGTTAACAAAATTCCTCTGCCCCTGTACCAACCCCACGCCATATGCTGATCCTGAAATGATGGGATGAGACACTCAATCCTTATTTTTTTTTTCTTTTTGCTGTTCTGGCCATTTCTTTCTTGAAGTTCAGTATTTTTTTTTAAGAATTCCACTTTCAAGTGGAAATAGAGCCCATTTCAATTCTGGTCTTTTCGCTATAAGTCTTTACTCTGATCTTCAAAGTATCTTACTGTCAGGAGAAATTAAAACTCGGATGTGTTCTGATGGACAACCGAAGACCAGAGGAGAAAGCAGCTGTTTCCGTTTTCTCCAAGTCTACCACCCGCAGGACTGAGTCCTCCACCCCTATGGATATGGAGTCCCTCTCTTTTCCTTACAGATTCCTTGAGTCGCTGCCACAAATTCCCGTCTTCACCAGCGAGCTCAGCACGGCCTCTGCGGTCACTGTCACCAGTGCAGCCAGACTCTGCTGCACAGAGTCTGTGGACTCGGCCAAGTGTGATTTGGTAAGCCACATGGAAGCCAATCCCCACTCACAGGCACCCACCTTCGGGTCTCCACGGTGACCCCGTGTGAGCTTCCCCCATTCGCCAGGGCCAGGCCAGCCGGAGCAGACACCCCCTACCAAGGCCACGTCTCCACCACTCCACCTGGTTTTATGCTCAGCAGCCCCAGCCAATTTTTAAAATATATTTTAAAAGATTTACTCATTTGAAAGTCGAAGTTACACTAAGAAAGGGAGAGACAGAGCGAATGCGTGAGCTTCCATCCTCTGGTTCATTCCCCAGATGGCTGCAATGGCCCTAAGGCTGGGCCATACTGAGGCCAGGAGCCAAGAGCTTCTTCTAGGTCTCCCACATGGGTGGCAGGGGCCCAAGCTCCTGGGCCATCTTCTGTTGCTTTTCCCAAGTACATCAGCAGGGAGCTGGATGGGAAGTGGAGTAACGGGGACTCTGCCGTTGTCCATGTGGGATGCTGGCATCGTCGTCCCAGGAGGCAGCTTTATGTGCTACACCACAACACCAGCCCCTTCGTATTCTTTAACTCCTTATCCTCTTTGGGCCTACACTAGTACGTTATTGTTTTCAACAATAAGGAATGCAAGTGGCTTCTTGGTACCCCACTACCTTTCCCCAAACCTCTCCCGTCCATCCCAGAAAATCCTCGGAAGATGGCTTCTACTTCACCCTCAGGCATGAGCTCTCTGAAGGCGTCTGCTCTGAGCCTGGAACTTCTGACCTGGAACACGTGCGGCCTCCTCTCAGCTGGTCCTCAGAATAAAGCACAGATCCCACGTCTGTTAGATACAGCGAGGCGTAATTGGTGGTGGCCATATTGGTCCTGTGGTTGTTTGCGGAGAGGCTACTCTTCCCCTCCCTCGTCCTTCTGCGTCTGCCTGCAGGACGATGAGCCCCTCATGCCAGCACCTGAAAGGGTAGGCACGTGTCAGATGGAATGTCAGGGGCTGTGGCCAGGCCCCTTATTGTAGATAAGGGAAAACCAGGAAGCTTAGGCTAAATTAAAAACAAAAATTAAAGAATGAAAACTCATCGTGGAAGAAAAGAGACAGAAAGTGAAGTCACTTGCCCCCAACCATTCAGCTTTTCCCACGAAAAGGTCATGCTGCTTAGGGCTCAGCCTAGTACTGCCGGATTTTAAAAGTGAACCAGGAGGTCGTGGGCTGTTCAAAGACGGGTGCATCCCGGCCACCGCACCGTTTTGTGACAAGAAGAAAGCAGGGGTTCCAGCCCCAGCCGCATCAGCCCCTAATGCATCTGCCCCAAGTCGCGGGCGACTTCCGCCCCAGCCAATTTTAAAACCTCCCTTTGAGCCAGGATCCACCCCTCGGCTGAAATCCTGGGGTCCTGATGGACAGCAACGGAGAGCTACTCCGCCCAGTGTCCTGTTTTCTGGCCCACCTGCCACAGATTCCACAGTCGCCTTCACTCGAGTAGGCAGCCGCTCTTCAGACTGCGAAGTCAGGGTTGGCTTTGACTCTGATGAAACCATTGTGGATATGCCACACCCATTTCCCAGTAGGCTGGCTTCGCACCTCCCCCTAAGAGCTTTTCCAGCTCGTTCCCTTTGGGTAACCTGGCAGGCTCTGCACAGTGCCCGTACCCAGTGACAGCTTAAATGGTTCTGCAATGACTCAAAGGCGAAACCATGAGCTGGAACAGAGGGGCTGACAAAGGCGATGGCGAGAAGCTGACAGAAAACGGAAGTAGGTGACTGAAACAGGACCAGAACCATCCTGGCCACTTGGTCTAAATAAACAGATTTGACTGGCTTTGCCAAAATACAGTAAATTTAGTTTTGTTTTTTTATTTGACAGATAGAGTTAGACAGTGAGAGAGAGAGAGACAGAGAGAAAGGTCTTCCTTTTTCCGTTGGTTCACCCCCAAAATGGCTGCTACGGCCGGCGCTACGCCGATCCAAAGCCAGGAGCCAGGTGCTTCCTCCCGGTCTCCCATGCAGGGGAAGGTGCCAAGCACTTGGGCCATCCTCCACTGCCTTCCTAGGCCACAGCAGAGAGCTGGACTGGAAGAGGAGCAACCAAGACTAGAACCCAGGACCCACATGGGATGCCGGTGCCGCAGGCGGAGGATTAACCAAGTGAGCCACGGCGCCTGCCCCAGTAAATTCAATTTCTAGTGAAACTCCAGATAACATGCAGAACACTGCTCAGGCACTCATTTATCCATTAGCCAACTTACTGAGTACCGAGGATGTGCTTGGGACAATTTTAAGTGCAGCATCGATTACAGAAAGGAAAACTTCCTGCCTTAATCGTGCCCACATCCTAGTTGGAGGGGAGAGCACAAGCAAGGAACGTAATCAAAAAGTAGATTACTTCATAGATCAGCAGTAACCAGTGCCGTAGAGAACAAAGCAACTCATGGGGAATTGAGTTTGGGGATGGGGAGAAGCATGGGTTTCAGGTTTCACACTGAATGGACAGGGCAAGCCTCACTAAGGTGAGATTTAAGTGAAGTCTAGAAGGCGGCAGTTGAGTGAGCCACAGAGTTAGTCAGTGGAAGGGCAATCCAGTCACGGCAAAGGCCTGAGGAGGGCCGCTTGGTGCCCTCAGGGAATGGTCCTTGAAGCCAACGGGGATGGAATGGAGTCGAGGAGAGGAGGGGGGCTCAGAGAGAGAACAGAGCAGAGGCTGTGCAGGCTTTGAAGGAAGCCAGGAGAAAGCTGCCCCTTCCTGAGAGACGGGGATGAGCGATGGGTAGCTGGGGGCGAGCCCTGAAGCGAGGAGAGCCATCAGGAGGCTGAGGCCGTGGTCCAGAGGAGGGATCATGGCGGACTCGGCGAGAGTGATGGGGACCCTCTCTGGCTGCTACAGTTTGACTGTGTCCTCCAGATTTCATGCATTGGACACACAGTCCCCTAAGTCATGTGTTCATGGTGTCTGACAGGTGCGTCATGGAGAGGTGCATGGGCCATGAGATTCTGCCTTCTTGAACGTCTTAATTCGCTCGTGGACTGAGGGAGCCAGGGACTGAGAGAGCCGTGGGCTCTCCAGGGAGGGACTTTGCAATAACAGCAAACTCTCTCTCTGACTTGCTCCATCTCGCCGCATGATGCCTGCCACCATGACACAGGGAAAAGGTCAGTTGGTGAGCAGTCGCCAGTGCACACTCTGGGCCTGCCCAGCCTCCAGACCTGGGAGTCAGACCAACCTCTGTTCCTCATAAATGACCCAGTCTGTGGTGCCCAGCCAGAGCAACAGAATCCCTGAAGTGACCACAGTTACTAAGCACAGAATCGGGTGGATAAATAGTGTTCCTCGTCCTCAGTGAGAAAAAATTCAGGTGCATTTCCTGCCTCTCAGAGGTAGCCTGTGTTCAAGCCCCAGTTTGCACGGGGTCTTTACTGGTGCTCCTACCACCCCTGTCTCCCATACCACAGATGGCCCAAGTGCTTGGGCCCCAGCACTCACATTAGAGACCCATATGGAGTTCTAGGCTCCTGGCTTCAGCCAGACCCAGCCTTGGCCACTGGGCCATTTGGGGAGTGAATCAGCAGATGGAAGATTCTCTCTCTCTCTCTTTCTCTAACTCTGACTTTCAAATAAATAAATATTTTAAAAACAAATAGAATTAGATCACTCATCAATCCATCAGAGGACAAGGGCCCACTTGCTGGCTGCAGTCCAGGGTTGATTTCCCCCAATATGCTGCAGGATCACAGTTACTGGAACTCTTGCCCGTGGTGAATGAGATGAGCTACATATGTATGGGGGTAACAAAGGCTCTTGAACTTGAAAAATACATGAGCAATGGCAACTTTAAGGACTGTATAATTGGTTAGTTTTCTGTAACCTCCATAGAATACCTAAAGAAAACAAATGGTCAGACTTTAAAATAAATGAACTCTGAGAATGTTAGCAAAGCCAGAAAGCTCCCTTGTTTAAGGCATTCTCACCCTGCAGCAAGAGAGCAGGCTTCGCTGAAAACTAATGACGAGGTGCAGTTATAATGCAGTAGAGCTTCTGCACTCCTATTCTGCATTCAATTCACGGCCCTGGCAGGTCTGTCACACTGAAGTCAGCGCCTGATACGGAACGAGTTGCACCTTGAGATCTGGGATGTATTTCAGTGGATGCATTTGAAAATACTTGAGGGGCTGGCGCTGTGACGTAGTGGGTAAAGCTGCCAACCTGCAGTGCTGGCATCCCATATGGCCGCTGGTTCGAGTCCCGGCTGCTCCACTTCTGATCCAGCTCTCTGCTATGGCCTGGGAAAGCAGTAGAAGATGGCCCAAGTCCTTGGGCCCCTGCACCCATGTGGGAGACCCGGAAGAAGATCCTGGCTCCTGCTTTCAGATCGCCACAGCTCCGGCCATTGTGGCCAACTGGGGAGTGAACCAGTGGATGGAAGACCTCTCTCTCTCTCTCTCTCTCTCTGCCTCTCCTTCTCTATATAACTCTGACTTTCAAATAAATAAATAATTCTAAAAAAAGAAAAGAAAATATTTGCACTCCATGATACTGGGCTAACAGATGTGGTCACCACCTCCTTTTGGGAGGACAGGGGCCTCCCTTTATCTGGAGACCATCTAGAAGCCTCACCTAAGACAGAGGCTTCCCAAGATACTGAGGGTTCTTTCTGAGGACAGCTCATGCCTGCCTTACGAAGCAGAGTGGGAGAGTGTGGAAAACGGGAAGAATGTGTAGGTGAAAGAGGAGAGGAGGGAGGGAGAGAGAGGGAGAGAGAGAGAGAAGTGGGAGGGAGGCAGGAAGGGCAGGAGGGGGCGGGGAAGAGAGGGGAATGCTAGCTGCCAAGCACTGAGCAGTATAATTGGCACCACCATTGCCGGACATCCGGGTACAACAACATGGGGACCCGGCTGCTTACCGTGGCCTGATCAGGCTGAGCATCTTCATTTCCCCTTAGAATTTCCCCGTCACTCTCTGCAAAGTGCTATAAAGGAGCACGGCCCAGGTGACCCAATCTTGCTGATGCCTTCATCTCTATTAGTTTGTGCAGAGATGTTTTCCTCGACAGGAAAAGGACCGAAGCTGCCTCTCCCTGCGTCACTTTATGTCACGGTGTCATTTATTCTCCAATTCAGTGAGGACAGATCCGTGCAGGAACCATCACCGGTGCCAAACTGAAGATACAGCCAACGCAGGAGGGACCTGAGGTGCACCAGGAAGTCAGCTGGGAGATCATGAGTCATGTTTACACGTTCCCCAGATGTCCTGGGTGCTGGCATTACGCAGGTCTGTGAAGTTCCGCGGGTGAGAGTAACAGCACAGAGGACATTCCCATTCCCCTCAGCACCTGTGAGTTTACCTTCAGCTTCAGATGAACACAGTATCTTATGCACAACAGGCTCCTCCCTCCAGTGGCTGGATCTCTGAAAAAAGACTAAAATCCATTCAAATGCAATAATAAAAAAAATGTAGTGTCATCATTCAAACAGAAAAGGACGCATATTAAAAATACAAGGCGGGGCCGGCACTGTGGTGCAGTGGGCTAAGCCGCAGCCTGCAGGGCCAGCATCCCATATGGGTGCCAGTTCTAGACCTAGCTGCTCCACTTCTGATCCAGCTCCCTACTGATGTGCCTGGGAAAACTCCAGAAGATGGCCCAAGTCCTTGGGCCCCGCACCCATGCAGGAGACGTGGAAGAAGATCCTGGCTCCTGGCTTCGGATCAGTTTAGCTCCAGTTGTTGTGGCCATTTGAGGAGTGAACAAGCGGATGGAAGATCTCTCTCTCTCTCTCTTTCTCTCTCTCTTTCTCTCTGCCTCTCTGTAACTCTTTCAAATAAGTAAATCTTTTTTTTTTTAAATATTCCTTCTTGCATGAAGAAGTCTATATTAAATCCTTCAACTGATTGGATATGGTCCACCCCAAATCATAAAGGCTAATGTGCTTTACTCAAAGACCATTGATTTCAACGTTAATCTTATCCGAAAAATGCCTTTGCAGAAGCAGCCAAAATATTATCTGGCCAATTACAAAATCAACATGAAGGGAGCAGGCAGCAAGCCCTCTCCCTGTAGTTTCCAGGTTAACGGAGTTCAGAGGGAGATGAGCAGTCTACACGTGCACAGCCGCTGTACCTGGGAAAGCCTGCAGAACACAGTGGATGGACACGCGTGCAGAGCTGGGAATCAATTCCAAGGCCGAAGCCTGCTGCTACCATCAAGCAGAATCCTATTCCGTCCCCAAATGTTATTGAGCTGACAACAGGAGACAGTGTGATGTGGGCTTAATAAAAGCTGGGTTGGAAGGCAAAGTGAATCTTACATTTGCCTGAATTCGGCTTTACTGCTACATAAACAAAAAGAACAACGCCGTAAAAGCTCCAGGCAATTCAGAGAAATGTTACTGGAAAAGTAATCAAGAAGAGTAAAAATCCTGTAATGCATGGTAGGACAGAAAGATACATGTCTTTTAAATTTAGGTAATAGTTGTTTAATTAGCCTGATTGTATTTATTTTCTTTTTCAAAGAAAATCTTTTTTTTAATATTTTTCATTTATTCATTTGAGAGGTAGAGTTACAGAGAGAGGGAGAGACAGAGAAAGGGCTTCCATCTGCTGGTTCACTCCCCAGATGGCCGCAATGGCTGGAGCTGAACTGATCCAAAGCCAGGAGCCAGGAGCTTCTTCCGGGTCTCCCACATGGGTGCAGGGGCCCAAGGAGTTGGGCCATCTTCTACTGCTTTCCCAGGCCATAGCAGAGAGCTGGATCAGAAGTGGAGCAGCCAGGATTCAAACAGGTGTCCATATGAGATGCCAGCGCCAGCCCCTCAAGAAAAATCTTAAGACTACACAACACTATAGCCTATAATTGTATTTTTATTTTTTAAAGATTTATTTATTTACTTGAAAGTCAGAATTATACAGAGAGCAAAGGAGAGGCAGAGAGAGAGAGAGAGAGAGAGAGAGAGAGAGAGAGAGAGAAAGGTGTTCCATCCGTTGGTTCACTCCCCAGTTGGCCACAATGGCCGGAGCCACGCTGATCTGAAGCCAGGAGCCAGGAGCTTCTTCCAGGTCTCCCACGTGGGTGCAGGGGCCCAAGGACTTGGGCCATCTTCCTCTGCTTTCCCTAGCAGTGAGCTGGATTGGAAGTGGAGCAGCCGGGACTAGAACCGGCGTCCATATGGGATGCCGGCACTTCAGGCTAGGGCGTTAACCCGCTACGCCACAGCGTCGGCCCCTAGCCTATAATTTTAATATCTAATAAAAATTAAATCGCTTTATCAGAGGGCGGCTACATTTCCCTCACATGTTTAGTCTATTATTAGCAATACCAGGTTACTTTACGCCTATTAATATTTTATTGAATAATATAAGTTATTTTGAATAGCTACCATATTTTCACGTTAACGTCAGGACACATTTTAGTACCTATTACAGGATTTTTCGTTATCTCCCAGCTCCGGGTTCCACGGCCAGCGCTACCGGCGCTCCTGCGCCTGCGCACTCCCAGTCCCCGGGGCGCCGGGTGGGCAGTCCTTGCGCGGCCGTTTTACGCCTCTGGACTACATTTCCCAAAGGCCACTGAGGCCAGGCCAATTTAGCTTGGACTACATTTCCCAGAGGCCACCGGGGACAACTAGGACCCCGGATCCCACTGCCAGTTTTTCGTTACTATAGCCGGGCAGCGAACTTAGGCTAAGGCAGTGCTTGTTCTCTGGGGAAGGGCTTTGCGGACTCCGACCAACCCCACGGGGTAACCAGGGCTTGAGTGAAGAAGACAACAATAATGGGAGGAACTGGGGGACCTCTGCGGACGTGGGCCGGCGCGGGACCCGGACCCCAACAGGCGGCGAGCGCGAGGGCAGGGAGGCTCCGTGGGCTCTGGCGGGGTCTCAGGCGCGGGGGTCGTTGCGTGCGCTCGTGCGCGTGCCCGCGAGGACTGGGTGCCCCTGCGTCCGTTAGCTGTGGAGGTGCCGCCGTGACCTAGGCCTCGGGCTCGGCTTCCAGCCGCCGCGCGGGTCCGCACCGGGCAGTGGGCCCGCGCCGGGGCGGTTACCAAGCCTTCCGGTGATGTTCTCCCGCAGGAGACGCAGAACTACGATTGCACGAGTTCTCTGTCGTGTGTGTGTGTGTTTATCCAGTCACTCCTGTATTTGAGAGAGCGAGGGAGACAGACAGGTCCCCCTTCCGCGGGCGCGCTCCCCAGATGCCCTCAACGGCCAGGTGTGGGCCAGGCCGGAGCCTGGAGCCCGCGCTGCCTCCCAGGGGTGCGCCAGCAGGGAGCCGGTCTGGGTGGCCTCGGGCTGCGGGATGCGGTGTCCCGGCACCGTGCTGACCGCTGCTGACCTTTCTGAGCCAGAGGGGTCTTCAGGGGACCTCCCCCGCGGAGACTGCGCCTCCTGCCAGGCTGGGAGCTTGGGGAAGCAGCGCCCGGCTCCCTTTCTCTCCCGTTGGTTCTGGATGTGAGGCTGTGCTGGGAATGGCCGTGCGCACGATCAGAGCTCAAGACCATGCAGCTGGCTAGGTCAGGGACGCTCACGTGATGGACTGGTGGGCGGGGAATAGGGTTAGTCCTGAGAAGGGGTACCCGTGTGAGCCCGAGATGTGCACAGTTACGGGCAGTGGTAGTCAAGAAGTGTTTAAGTTATTTAGGAATGCCATCTAGTATGAGATTTTCTAAGATATTTTGCAAGGTTCTTGTGGGCAATATTTTGGTTATTTAGTGAAGGAGAACAGGGGTTTGGCAAGTTTGTGAGCATCTTTTCCGTAGGCAAGATTCCGTCCACTTTGCATTCATTCTCTTAGTCTATAACCACCACTTAGCCAGAGTTATGTCTTCCAGAGAAGACTCTTGTTAGTGAATGAGCCTAATTATATTGATAAAGTACAATTACTGGATGTGCATATGAAATTTCTGAAGGCAGAGTTAATACAGACTTGTGAAAAAAATGAGTAACCTGAAGATAGAATAGTTATTTAGGGATGCATTCTCTCCCTCTTTCTTGCTAGCTTGTGACTAGGGTTCTGTTTTGTGTCTAGAATAGATTCACGCTAACCACTTATGTTAGGAAGCAAAAGACTCTTAATTCTTAGTTTAAAAAGGAGGCTGTGGACTTCATACCATGCGCATGCGTGCTCCAGGAAGAGAAGAGCACGCCCTGAGCCTCCTGTAGTCTGAAAAAGACCCTCGAGGCTGGCGTGGCTCAGCAGGCTAGGCCACCACTTGCGATGCTGACGTCCTGTGTTGGAGTACCTGCTGCACCTGCAAAAGTAGCAGAAGATGGTCCGAGTGCTTGGGCCCCTGCCATCTGTATGGGAGGCCCGGATGGATGGAATTCCTGGTTCCTGGCTTTGGTCTGGCTCAGACCTGGCTGTTGCCACCATTTGAAGAGTGAACCAATAGGTGGAAGATCTCTTTCTCTCTCTGCCTCTCCCTCTCCCTCTCTCTCTCCTTCTGACATTCTGCCTTTCAAATAAATAAATCATTGAAAAATTTTATTATCTCTTAAGGATTATAGCAGTGTTATGTAAAAGCTGTTAGTGCAGGTAAAAGGACTTCCAAAGACCTGTCGTACAAATTACTTTCCCAGTGACAAGCTTTGATATTTCCAGCCATCATATCAGAGTGGGGCCTCTTTAGTGTGGGAGAAATTCAAGTGTCAATTCAAGTGTCAGTCTTTTCTGCTTTTTTTTAAGAATGATTTTTTAAAAAATTATTTATTTGAAAGGCAGAGTTAGAGAGAGGCAGAGAGAGAGAAAAAAAAAGGTCTTCCATCCACTGGTTCACTCCCCAAATGGCTGCAATGGCTGGAGCGGAGCCGATCCAAAGCCAGGAGCTTCTTTGGGGTCTCTGTGGGTGCAGGGGCCCAAGCACAGGGCCATCTTCCACTGCTTTCCCAGGCCATCGCAGAGAGCTGGATCGGAAGTGGAGCAGCTGGGACTCAAACTGGCACCTTATACAAGATGCTGGCACTGCAGGAGGCGACTTTACCCACTACACCACAGTGTCAGCCCTGTAGAACGATATTCTTAAGGCTGCTTTCTAAATTTTGTGCTTAAAATTATAATAAAGCATGCCAGAGAGATGTGTCCACAAAGAATAGAAGCAACGTTCTTCTTTTGTAAAAATGAAATAAAGGGCATGTAATGTTCTTCATATAATAACTTCAATAATAACAGCTAACTCATGTTATACAATTCTTCTATTAAGTGTTTTCTGTGGGTTTTCTTACTCTTCAAGAGAACCATATGTAGTGACTGGTGTTCTTAACCCTGTATTAGTGATGAGAAAATTGAGCCTGAGTGAGTTCTTCTATTTTCTCCACTTGTCCTGTCTTGGCTGACCTCACCCTATCCTGGCACCATGAAAAAAGTTCTGGCTTGGGTGATATGAACTGTTTTTCAACATCCAGAGTGTGAGGGTGGAACGAGGAGAATCTGTCAAGGAGAGCCATGGAGCCCAGTGTCAGACGTAGATCAGCCTCCTCCAGGGGGGCCTGGCCGGAACACTGTAGGCGTTTGTGATTCTGCCTCCAGGAAGAGGTCTGCCCTGCGTGCAGCTGTGAGCAGCTGGGTTCCGTGGGCTTCGACCCCCCCGCCCCCACTCTTCCCAGATTTTGTCTGCAGGTGGTCGTAGCCTGTAAGGAGGCTGACAGGGAGGGACGAGAAGGTTTATTGGCTTCCGTCATCTGTGGACATCGAAGTCTCCTTTTCTTCCAGCTTGGGTTTCCCAGAGTCTGATAGAACTCCAACAGAGACGGATTGGTTCTCACATTCCTAAAGGCGTGGCTCACATAAGTCGGTGTTTCTCCTTGAAATGCTGGGATTTTTAGGTTACATAACTATTTTTCATGAATTAGCCTGAAGTGTTCTACCTAAGACGGCACCATCTAATCACCTACCTCTTGAATTCCTCCTGTTTGGAGGAATGATGCCAATTACCTGTTTCCTCCTTATGAGACTGTTTTTTTTTCTAACTGGCGTTCATGCATTCATTGAGTAAATTACGGAGCAGGTACGATGTGGGATGTCTTGCCGGGGGGGCTACCATAGGGCAGTGAAGGAGTGAAATGTCCTAGAAAATTGTTTAAGCTCCCCGGGCAGTCTGTGGCTGGGGAGTTAGAGCCATGGGCTTCACTTGATGGCTTCATTGGACCACACGTCAGAAGATTTGGAATTCCCCAGGGACCTGAGAAGATGACTGATCACCTTGTTAATAAGATGAGATCTCATGTCAAAGTGCCAGTTTGCGTTCCAGCTGTTCTGCTTCTGATCTAGCTCCCTGCTGATGTGCCTGGGAAAGCAGTGGATCATAGTCCAAGTTTTTGGGCCCTGCCCCCTGCATGGGAGACCCTGCATGGAGTTCCAAGTTCCAGGCTTTGGCCATTGTAGCCATTTGGGGAGTGAATCAGGGAATGAATGCTTTCTCTCTTTCCTCTCTCTATTACTGTGCCTTTCAAATAAATAAATAATCTTAAAAAAAAAAAAAAAAGCAGGGGCACCAGTTTGAGTCCCCACTAATCCATGTCCGATCCAGCTCTCTGCTATGGCCTGGGAAAGCAGTAGAAGATGGCCCAAGTCCTTGGGCCCCTGCACCCATGTGAAAGACCTGGCTCCTGGCTTTGGATTGGCGCAGCTCCAGCTGTTTCAGCCAACTGGGGAGTGAACCAGCGGATGGAAGACCTCTCTCTCTCTGCCTCTCCTCTCTCTGTGTAACTCTGACTTTCATATAAATAAATAAATAAATCTTTTTTAAAAAAAAGCAGGAAGAAGTGTTGAGAAAGGGATACCAAATAACAATGGAAAGTATTTTCTTAGATTGACAGAATTAGACCAAGCTGAGACATTTGGTTCAGTGTATATTTACAAAGATGAAATAATTCGCCAACTCGTACTCCCATTCTTAAGATGACTTTTAGGCCAGTTATGGAACTCCATCAGATTCCCAGCTCGGTGGCAGAGACCCAACGACTTGGGCCATCACCTGCTGCCTCCCACAGTGTACATTAGCAAGAAGCTAGAATTGGAAGTGGAGCTGGTACTAGAACTCAGGTGTTCTGATACAGGGTGTAGACATTGCAAAGTGGTGTCTTACCGCTTCGCCAAATATCCATCCCAATTTTTTTACCCACTTTGTTGAGCTATGACTGACATACAAAAAGCTGTACATATTTAATTAATATAATTTGAAGAGTTTAGGAACCCATGAATCTGATATTTTCCTTCCTTTTTGGCACAAGATATCTGAACTTTACCTGTACCTTCTCTGTCTCACTCTAGACATTGTTTCAAGGATTCCCTCATTCATATTAGTGGATTGACAATGATTGCCCTTTAGTATCCTGATTTAACTTATTTTTGTCCAATGATTTTGTTTGTTGCTTGTTATCAGCCAATTCCTTCTGTATATCAATGGGTTATAGTTTTGTGCTGATTGACATGGGTTGGGCCCACTCTTGAAGAATGTATTAATGTGTACTGCTTGTAACAAACTATGCTTGTAATAAACTATCATAGACTTAGTAGCTTAAAACCACCCTCAATTGTAGTTCTATAGAGTAGAAGTCCAGTGCAGCATAGCCAAGTCAAGATATCAACTACAGCTGGCATTGTGGCGTACATGTTGAGCTGCTGCTTGTTATACAAGCATCCCATATTGGAGCTTAAAGTCCCAGCTGCTCACTTCTGATTCAATTCCATTAATGTGCATAGGAAGGCAGCAGAGAGTGGCCCAATTGCTTGGGACCCTGCTACCCATGTGGGAAACCCAGCTGGAGTCACTGGCTCCTGTCTTTGGCCTGGCCCAGACCTGGCTGTAGCAGCCATTTAGGGAGTGAACCAGTGGATAGAAGATCTGTGTTCCTCCCCTTCTGCCTGTCACTCTGCCTTTCAAATAAGTTAATTAAGTAAATATGTGGAGAAAAAACTGATATCAACCATAGCTGCTGTTCTTTGGGGCTCAGGGTCCTCTTCCGAGCTCACCAGTTACTGGCAGAATTTATCTCTGTCTGGCAGGAGCCATCCTTCTCACGCTGTGACTATCCTGACTTCCCTTCTGCTAAATCTCTCTGACTTCTTGCACCCCCAGCAAGGAAAAAGCTCTGCTTTGAGGGCCCATCTGGAGTAATCCAGTCCCTATCATAAATCAACTGATAAGTATTTCTTTGCCATGTGATACAACATATTCACTGGCTTAGCAAGTGGGCAAAGGGCATGAGAGCCAAAATAATGTCTAGTACAGGGAGTTTGGGAGAAATAAATGAAGAATATATTGCTATTTATATACTGAAAGCCAGTGGGAAAGCAAAGAAATGAAGTAATAGGAACAGAAAATAAATGAATGTTCTTAGACAAAGCCAGCAGCTTACAACATTCTTGGTGCAATGACCTTTTACCTTAAACATGTATAGGGTGAGAAAGATCTGGTCTGCAAAGAACCCATGCCAAAGGCTTTCTGGGAAATGACACCACCTACACAAAAGATGAGAAAGCTTGTGATACATTCTAGGTGCTGAAAGGGGAAGTGATGTGAATAGGAACCAAGAGAGATGTGGCTTGGCATGAGGCCTGATAGGTAAGCAAGGACCACATTATTTATGAAAAGTTAGATGGATTTTAATTTAAATGCAAAGAGAAATCTGGAGGAGGGGATGGAGGGATGAAATACAGGTTACACAAGTAAAAATTTCATCTGTGTCAGAAGCATTTGTTACAGATGTTAAAAATTTGATGCACAGGTAGACCTGTAGACTAATGGAACAGAATAGAAACCCCAGACATGAATCCACATATCTGTATCTACAACAAACTCATCTTTGGCAAACTAGCTAAAATCATTTCCTGTATAAATGATAGTCTCTTCAATAAGAGGTGTTGGGAAAACTGGATTTCCACCCGCAGAAGTTTGAAACAAGATCCCTACCTTAAACCACATACAAAATTCAACTCAATGGATCCAGGATCTAAACTTAAGACCTGAAACCATTAAATTACTAGAGGAAGACGTAGGTGAACTGCTCTAAGACATTGGCCTAGGCAAAGACTTCTTGGATAAGACTCCAGAAACACAGGCCGTGAAAACAAAAATTGACAAATGGGATTGCATCAGGCTAAAAAGCTTCTGCACAGCAAAGGAAACAAATGACAAAGTGAAGAGGCAACTGACAGAATGGGAGAAAATATTTGCAAACTATGCATTCAATAAAGGATTAAAAACATACAGATGACATAAGGAGCTCAAGAAGCTCAACAACAAAACAACCTGCTAAGAAATGGGCAAAGGATATGAGCAGGCATTTTTCAAAGGATAAAATGCAGATAGCAACAGACAAGTGAAAAAATGCTCAGGATCACTAGCCATCTAGGAAATGCAAATCAAAACCACAATGAAGTTTCACCTCACCCCAGGTATAATGTCTTACATAGAGAAATTAACAAACAATAAGTGATGGTGAGGATGTAGAGAAAAA
Organism: Oryctolagus cuniculus; assembly: GCF_051225735.1. Classification (NCBI taxonomy): domain Eukaryota; kingdom Metazoa; phylum Chordata; class Mammalia; order Lagomorpha; family Leporidae; genus Oryctolagus; species Oryctolagus cuniculus. The sequence continues at coordinate 22,274,183 of NC_142884.1, forward strand.
GGTACCCTAATACGTTGATGGGAATGCCAGTTAGTGCAACCATAATGAAAAACGGTATGGAGATTCCTCATAAAATAAAAATAAATCTTCCATATGACCCAGCTATTTCACTCTTTGGAATATATCCAAAAGAAATGAAATCAGCATATGAAAGAATTCCCTGCACTCTTGTGTTAATAGCAGTTCAACTCACAATAGCTAACATTTGGAATCAACCTAGATGTCCATCAGCTGATGGGCAGACATATCCACCCATACACACACACACATATACCTATATACCAAATGTATATATCCATGATGAAATATTACTTAGTATTAAAAAAATGAAATATATCTACAACAGAATGAATACAACTGGAAATCAGTGTGCTCAGTGAAATAAGCCAAACCCAAAAGATAAATATCAGATTTTTTTCTTATTTGTGATAGTTAATATAACAGTATAAAAATTATGTGGATGTCATATAATTTGGCAATAAGTTATAAATATTGTTTCACTTAATCATACCATGTGAATGACAATATACTCTTCTTTCCCACATTAAAAGAAAGATAGGACTCTTAGGGGTGCTAGTAATGTTTTGTTCTTGGGTGTTGGCTAGGAGTGTGATCAGAGAACAAAGAACTCATCTGTAAACTTACATGCATTTCTTGGTATGTTTATTATATTTCAGTAAAATGCTTTTTTAAAAAAATAGATGCACAGGAACATTCATTCACTGTGTATTCTGGTTCAGGGGGTCTGGAGGGTGCTTGAATGTCAATGTTTTAATTAGCTCTTCAAATAAAGTGACACCTGTTTCACTAATAACCAGCCTTAGTTCATATAAACTCTCATTAATCGCTTCATTCCTCCTTTTTTGACTATCACAACAATATTTTAGTATTATGGTATTTTGTCTTTTTTCTTCCACAGGAATTTATTTTTTCTACATAGGAAAACAAAAAAAATTTTTTAATTTGCTTTCACATTTGCAACTGAAATGTGAGATAACCAATTATGACGAAATGTCCACTTATAAAAATTGTACATCTTTTGCTCTACAACAGAGTATTCTTAACAGAGAGAGACCATTTGGATACAGGGATGTGGGAAGACTTTTTGTCAAGGCTCAGCATTTGTTCAACATGGCAGAACACATACCCAGGAAAAACAGGAAGAATGTGGGAGGGACTTTAGTAGTGAACATCAATATGTTATACATCAGAAGTTGTATCTGGGTGAGAAACCATGTAAATGGAAGGCATGTGGGAAGGGCTTTAGTGCTTCTTCATATCTTGTTCAACATCAGAGAACTCACACTGTTAAGAAAAGTATGAATGTAAAGAATGTGGGAAGGCCTCTAGTCAAGGCTCAGCCTGTGTTAAACATGGGAGAAGGCATGCTGGTGAGTAACCACATGAACATAAGGGATGTTGGAAGGCCTTTCTCAGCAGCCATCAACGTATTGTACATCAAGAGTACTCATACTGGTAAGAAGCCACCTGTGTGTAGAAAATGTGGAAAAGCTTTGTAGTAGCTCATACTTTGTTCAACACCAAAGGATCCATATTGGTGAGAAACCCTATGAAGGTAAGGAATGTGGGAAAGCTCTTACAGCCTATGGGAGACTTATTCAGCATCAGAATACTCACACTAGTGAAAACAGTTTGGGTGTAAGGAATGCTCAAAGGCCTTTAGTACCTTTTAATATGGTGTTCAACATGAGAGAATTGACTCTGGTGAGAAGCCCTATGAGTGTGAGGGATGTGGAAAGGCCTTTTCTGTGTCTGGACAACTTACTTACCAAAGTATCCATACTGGTGAGAAGCCATGTGAAGAGAATGTGGAAAAGCTTTTTGTAGTAGCTCATACCCTGTTCAACACCAAAGGATCCATAATGGTGAGAAACCCTATGAATGTGAGGAATGTGGGAAAGCCATTAGCTGTTCTCCATACCTTGTTCAACACAAAAGACTTCATACTGGTGAGAAACCCTGTGAATGTGAGGAATGTGGGAAAGCCATTAGCTGCTCTCCATACCTTGTTCAACACAAAAGACTTTGTACTGTTGAGAAATCCTATGAGGGTACGGAATGTGGCAAGGCCTTCAGCACTGGTGCATAGCTTGTTCAGCATCTGAGAATTCACACTGGAGAGAAACCATATGCAGGTGAGGAATGTGGAAAGACTTTCAGTCGTGGGAATGTGGAGTCTTTCACGTGCGGCTCATTGTTCAGCATCTGAGAACTCATGTTGGCAAGAAAAACTCAAAATGCAAAGATTGTTGGTAGATTTCCAGAAGATATTTTCATTTTTCTGATACAGATGCCCCTTGTAGTGGGATTCTGTCAGTATAAACCCATCTTGTGTTGAAAATGTCAGACATTGAAAATGCACTTAATACAACACACATAACCTGCTGAATATCATAACTTAGCCTGGTCTGTCTGAAGCATATTCAGAATATTTATAGTAGGCTACACCCGGGAAAAGTTATCTAACACAAAGTCCATTTTATAATAAAATATTGAATATCTCATGTAACTTACTGAAAAGATTAAAGTTTACAGTGCGGTTTCTACTGAATACATATCAGTTCACACAATCATAAAGCCAAAGAATCAACACTCAAACCATTGTAAGTCAGGGCCTGTCTGAATTAGAGAATTTATAATGTAATTCAGAAAAAAAGGCTTCATTTGTCATTCTTGTGTTTAAAGTATTAGAATAATCATACCAGTGGACTTTTTGGGAAAGATAATAAACATTATTTAATGTTCTCAAGGTTGAAAGCATGAAATTTTATACTTAGATATAACAGGGGACCAGTATAGTTAACAAACAGGAGAGCCAGTGTGCTTACCACTATGGGGTATTGTTTTCTTTCTTTCTTTCTTTCTTTCTTTCTTTCTTTCTTTCTTTCTTTCTTTCTTTCTTTCTTTCTTTCTTTCTTTTTCTTTCTTTCTTTCTTTCTTTCTTTCTTTCTTTCTTTCTTTCTTTCTTTCTTTCTTTCTTTCTTTCTTTCTTTCTTTCTTTGACAGGCAGAATGGACAGTGAGAGAGAGAGAGAGACAGAGAGAAAGGTCTTCCTTTGCCGTTGGTTCACCCTCCAATGGCCACCATGGCCGGCGCGCTGCGGCCAGCACACCGTGCTGATCCAATGGCAGGAGCCAGGTGCTTATCCTGGTCTTCCATGGGGTGCAGGGCCCAAGCACTTGGGCCATCCTCCACTGCACTCCCTGGCCACAGCAGAGAGCTGGCCTGGAAGAGGAGCAACCGGGACAGAATCTGGCGCCCTGACTGGGACTAGAACCTGGTGTGCCAGCGCCACAAGGCGGAGAATTAGCCTAGTGAGCCGCAGCGCCGGTCGGGGTATTGTTTTCAAAATGATGATTAATAGAACTTGCATTCTTTGCTCAGTAATCTTAGTTTCATTATTTTTTTCTACCTGTTAGCGAAACTTTGATCGAAAAAACCCTACAGACGTAGTTAGTCTAGCAATGCCTCCATTCGTCCAGTTTAGAATTGTAGGTGAATCTTTCTGATAAAATTTTGTAGAAGGAAAGGAACAGGAGAAGATATTCATGTGGAAATTACCTCTTAAACTGAATCAAGTTTTTGGAAGATACTCACTTTTAATGTGTGCGAAAATGTCAACAGCCTGTGATCTACACTGTCCGAAGTTAAAAAGAAATTGGAAGTCAGTAATACAGTAGCAAAGCCAACTACTCCTTTAAACATCCCTTTCTTGACTTTTTTGCTATGAACATTTCAACAGAGGAAAGTGGAAAGGAGAGCAAAATTGCCACCGTCTTTGATAACATTTTACCTGATTCATTTTTTATTTCTGTTGCTTTATGAAGAGAGGTGTCGCCCTCTGTTCTTGAAAGGACACCAGTCTCCTTGTGGGGATTCTACCCTCACGACTTCATCTAAACCTAATTATCCCCCAAATGTCTCTCCTTCAAATGGCATCACGTTGAGGATTGGGGCTTCAGCATATGCATCTGGAGGAGACATACTCAGTCTGTAACGTTCTTCCTTCAATAGCATTCTTCCCAAAATTAGCCAAGACTTTCTGGAGAAATGACTACTTCCAGGAATGGACAGAGGTGATTACAGGTGATTGTGGAACAGCTTGGGACAGAGAGCAATGATTCTTTAAAAAAATTAGGATTTTTTCAAAGACACAAAATAGCCAGAGATTCCCATGGGCATGGGTTGTGATGGTCTGAGTATGAAATGCAGGGTCTTAGTCCACCCGTACAAGGATGGACTGGGTCCGAGGAAAAGTAAGTGTGCCGCTCGCCCGTTCCCCAGCCTCCTGATCCCAGAGACAATCAGACGCAGCGGGGAGTCAAGTCTAGCAACAGGTAACAGAGCCTTTTAAAGCACAAAACTGCAGAGTCATTGGGGCAGGGCTAAGGACCAACCAGTCACTTAAACGGTCATTTTACGGGGCGATTTCTATAGGACTAGCCATATGTCTATACACTTGTTACTAGTTTTGTTACCTCCCCTGATGTTGCATGGCCGATTAGCTTCAGTGGTAAACAACTTTGGATTTCACCCACCTTACTTCCTCTGGGCACCATCTGTGAATTGCTTTGTGTAACTAATTTCCCCACATGAAAATTGTGGTTTTTAGTACAGGGCTCAGAAAACTAAAATATAGATTAAAAAAAAAAAGACAAGAGCAGACCACTCAAGAGAAAATCTTAGCAATAGTTTGTTTGGGATATTCAAGGAATTTTACTTGTTGTCTTTCCAAAGGACCAAAGATAACATGTGCTTGCAAGAGTGATGAGAAAGCCCAAACTTTAGCAAAAAAAAAAAAAAAAAAAAAGGTTAATAGCTAAAAAAACACCTGGTGAAGTCTTACCTTCACCACAACCATGCTTCTGCTCATCCCAAGAATGAATAGACATTAAAAATCAGTTTAATACATGGTCTCTTCGCTGACCTCAACAGGATAAAGCTAGAAAAAAAAAAAAAAGAGCAGGCCGGTGCTGCGCCTCACTAGGCTAATCCTCTGCCTGCAGCGCCAGCACCCTAGGTTCTAGTCCTGGTTGAGGTGCCGGGTTCTAGTCCCGGTTGCTCCTCTTCCAATCCAGCTCTCTGCTGTGGCCCAGGAGTGCAGTGGAGGATGGCCCAGGTCCTTGGGCCCTGCACCTGCATGGGAGACCAGGAGGAAGCACCCGGCTCCTGGCTTTGGATCGGCACAGCACTGGCCGTAGCGGCCATTTGGTGAGTGAAGCAACAGAAGGAAGACCTTTCTCTCTGTCTCTCTATAACTCTGCCTGTCAGAAAGAAAGAAAGAAAGAGAAAGAGAGAGAGAGAGAGAGAGAGAGAGAGAAAGAGAGAAAGAAAGAAAAAAGAAAAGGAAAAGAAAGAAAGAAAAAGAAAAAAAGAGCAAAGGGAAAACTGGAAAACTCATAACTTTGTAAAAATTAAATAACATAATCAGTATATCAAAGAAAAACATCACAAAAGAAGCCATAAAATAGAGGTAAAATGAAAATACAACCTACCAAAATGTATGGGATGTGGTCAAAGCAGTCCTAAACGGCAATTTTACAGCTATCAAGCTTGTATTAAGCAAGAAGACCTCAGATCAGAAATCTCATTCTGGGGCTGTTTGACATGGCAGTTAGGATCATGCTTGGGGCACCCACATCCCGTTTTTGTGCACCTGGGTCGGGTTCCAGCCCCTCTCCTGATTCAACAGTCTGCTAATGCATAGCGCAGGAGGCAGCTGGTGATGGCTCACGTACTTGGGGACCTGCCCTCCACGTGGGAGGCCTGGAAGGAGCTCCCAGCTCCCAGCTCTGACCTGACTCAGCTCTGCTTGTTGCGGGTATTTGGGGAATAAATCAGCAGACGGGCACTCTTGCTCTTTTTCTCTTTTTCAAATAATTTTTTAAAAAGTTGTATCTAACTTTACAACTTAAAGAACTAGTAAAAGAAAAACAAACTGAAACCCAAAACTAGGGCAGGCATTTAGCTTGGCAGCTAAGATACCATTTGGGCTGCCTGCATCCCATACTGGAGTACCTGATCTGCGTCTCAGTTCCACTTCTGATCCGGCTTCCTGCTAATGCACACCCTGGGAGGCAGCCAGGGATAGTTCAAGTAGTTGAGTCCCTGATATTCACGAGAGAGACATGGATTGAGCTCCCAAATGTTGGTGTTAGCCTGACCCAGGCCTGGCTGTTGCAGTCATTTGAGGAGTGAACAAGTAGATTGAAAATCTCTATCTCTTTTTCAAATAAAATTTTAAAAAAGCCAAAGCTAGTAGGAGGAAGGGAGGAATAAAGACATTAGAGATACCTAGAGAACAGAAAAACAACATAGAGTCAGCAAAACCAAAGTCAGTGGTTCAAAAAGATGAACAACGCCGGCGCCGCGGCTCACTAGGCTAATCCTCCACCTTGCGGCACCGGCACACCGGGTTCTAGTCCCGGTCGGGGCGCCGGATTCTGTCCCGGTTGCCCCTCTTCCAGGCCAGCTCTCTGCTGTGGCCAGGGAGTGCAGTGGAGGATGGCCCAAGTGCTTGGGCCCTGCACCCCATGGGAGACCAGGAGAAGTACCTGGCTCCTGCCATCGGATCAGCGTGGTGCGCCGGCCGCAGCGTGCCGGCCCCGGCGGCCATTGGAGGGTGAACCAACGGCAAAAGGAAAACCTTTCTCTCTGTCTTTCTCTCTCACTGTCCACTCTGCCTTTCAAAAAAAAAAAAAAAAAAGATGAACAACTATAACTAAACTTTAGCTATTTTTACCAAGGAAAAAGAGAGAAAAACAAATTACTAAAACAATTAGAAACAAGAGCAGGGACTATTACTGATTTTACAGAAATAAAAACCATTACAAGAGGGGCCAGCATTGTGTTGTAGCAGGTAAAGTCACTGCACCTAGGAAAAGCAGCAGAAGTTGGAGCAACGGCTGAAGGCCTTCCCACATTCACTGCCCCCCAAAGGGCTGTTCGGGGAGAGTTTCCCACAATCATTGCCCTGGGAAGGCCTTTCTCCAGCGTGAACTCTCCGGTGTTTAATCAGGCTGGGGTTGCCGGCAAAGGGTTTCCCAGGAGACTCACACTCACAGCATCCATCGGGTTTTACTCTGTTATGAACACTCTGGTGTTGAATGAGATGAGTGGCATGGCTAAAACTATTCCACATCTCTGCGCGCATAAGATATTTCGTCTGATTCTCTGATGCCCAGCAGGTGTGAATCTGCACCCAGAATCACGGCGCTCGTTATGCCCTGTGCAGTGTGCAAATCTCCCCCGGCTTCAGTGCTCTTGTCCACACCGGGCGTGAAAGTCTCCCGTGGCCCCCAAGGCCTTCCCACCCTCCCCACCCTCCCTACGTGTGCAAAGCTTCTCTGATGTGTTCTCTCTGTAGGTTCCCACCGGCCAGGCCTCGTCTCCTCCCTTCCAAGGGCTTGCTCACCTGCTGCTGCACCTGCTGCTGCTGTGACAGTTTTACACTGAACTCAGATCTGCTCCCAGATGCTTCAACACACACACGGTTTGTGCCCAGGATATGAGGCCTGATGTGCAGCCAAGTGTGAAATGTCTTTCACACACACGTCACAGGGGTAGGTTTCCTGGGTGGACACAGCTGCCTTGGGATTCCTGTCCTGTGACACTCCTTCTACAGAGACACTTGGCTGAGAAGGTAACTCCTCACCCTCTGATCCACAGTGACGACCTGAAAGCAGAGAAATGCCGGCCAAGTTCACGTAAACTCTGATAACAGCAAACGGCCCCATTGCATGTGCCCATCTGACCCAGGGATGAGTTCACGGGATTGTTGGAAACATACGAAACCTTGGGTAATGGTAAGGAGTGGTCCACGCGGCAGTGCTGGCCTGGTCGGATCACAAACTGGGAAAGCCCAAGAACACAAGGATGGGGTTCAGTGCTGGGTGGTGAGACAGGATCTCCAGCTCATGTCCCTGCCGAGACCTTTAAGCGGGCACTTGCCTACAGCAGGAATGTCCAGACCCATGAAAATCTTGTTGCAGCCGAGCTCTATACCAGAACTTCTAGGCAATGTGTGCGTCTGATGACACCTGCAGCGTAGGCCACCGTGGGCAAGTGCCACAGCAGAAGCTGTGGAGTCGGCCTGAGGCCACGAGGGTGGAGCACGGGCAGAGATGACCATGGGCAAGGCGTCACGGTGAGAGGGGCACACTTGGCGTTCTCTGGGTGGTCCTGAGCCGGAAGCTGGCCGTTACAAATCACAATACTCCCACCTTTGTTGGGACAGAAAATGCAGCGACTGTCTCAGGTGACGATCACGACTTTCACAGGGACACGCACCCTTGCACCATTGGGCTCTTTTGTTTTATTTTATTTCATCTTCTTCAAAAATCAGTGCAATTTATTTTTAATTTCTAATTGACAACATCACGTGAAGGGATCATGTACAACATGGTTTTGCAATACGTGCGGGTTGTGGAATGGCTAAAGCGATCTAGTTCATATATGTCTTATCTCACATAGTTACGGTCTTTGTGGTCAGAACACCTACAATCTACTTTCTTGACATGCTCCAAGAAAACAGTGTGCTGTTGTTATCTATGGAAAACAGAGTTCTTTAAGTCCTTCACCTGCCTAACTGAAATTCTGGAGACTTTGATCAGCACTTGCTCTCTCCGCCCGCTTCCCACCGCGGCCCCTGCACCTGCCCGGCCACCGTTCTGCACCCTGCCCCTGCCCGGCCAGCGTTTGCAGATTCCACCTGTTGTGGACGACAGCCCTTTATCAAATGTCTTTTGCAAATATTTCTTTACGCTCTGAGGCTTGACTTCTTATCCTGTTGACGGTGTCTTTGGCAAAGTGGAAGTTTTTCATTTTAATGGAGTCCAATTTAGTAATTGTTTCTTTCTTGGATCATGCCTTTGTGTTAACTGGTAAAAGTCCTAGCCAAACCCAAGGCCATCTAGATTTTTTTCTGTGCTATCTTCTGGGAGTTTTATAGATTTGCATTTTACATTTAGGTTTATAATGCACTGAGATAGTATTTTTTAAAAGATTTACTTATTTATTTGAGAGGCAGAGTTACAGACAGAGAGAGGGAGAAAGAGAGAGAGCGCGCACGAGCGATCTTCATCCACTGGTTCACTCCCCAAATGGCTGAAACAGCTGAAGCTGGGCCAACCTGAAGCCAGGAGCCAGGCGCTTCTTCTAGCTCTCCCACATGGGTGCAGGGGCCCAAGCACTCGGGCCACCCTGTGCTGCTTTCCCAGGCCATTAGCAGGGAGCTGGATGGGAAGAGGAGCAGCCAGGACACAAACCCGTGCTTATATGGGATGCTGGTGCTGCAGGCAGGTGGAGGCTTAACCTACTATGCCACAGCGCCAGGCCCTCAGCTAATTTTTGTGAAGAGTGTAAGGTCTGTGTCTGGAATATTTTGGTATTTTTTGTCCAGTAATTCCATCATTTCTTGAAAAGATGCTGCTTTCTCCATCAACCTGCCTTTGCTCATTTGTCAAAAATTAGTTGACTGCGGACGCATCCATGAAGGATCAGAGTGTTCTTGTCACTGGGTACAGGGCCGTCTAAGGATGGCAGATTCTCACCATGCACAGCTTCACTCTCCCTGATTCTAGCCACTCTTAGAAAACACTCTGCTATGTTCTGTTTCAAGGCTAAGTCCTTGGCTTCCCCTCTCCCCCATGCAAGCAGCCGGGGCCGAGCAAGCCAGTCAGAGAGAGGCTCATCTCTGCACCTGCAGCCTCTCCCGGGGGCCCAGCTGCAATGCCGTGGCAAGCTCGGCGCCTGGCTGAGCAGTCTGGGACTGTATCAGAGCCACCCGCAGATGCGCTGTCCTGCCGCATCTTCCGGGAAACCAGCCCCCTTCTCTGCACCGCTAACCCAGACGTCCTCAGCAAGCAGGCGGTCGGTCCTGCTTCAGGCTGCTGATCTGCTGTGGTCCTCGTCTATTAACAGAATAAACTGCCTCGCTCCTTCACCCCCAGACCTTGCCCTCGTTATTTTTTTTTCAGATTTATTTATTTTTATTTGAAAATCAGTTACAGAGAGGCAGAGGGGGAGGGGTGATTTTCCATTCACTGGTTCACTCCCCAAATGGCCAGGTCACCACCATGCGCTCTTGAGTTTGTCCTTGAGTTAGGGGAGGAAGAGGAGTGGCAGAATTAAGGTTTTGAACCACAGTGGAAAATAATGTGAGGACGAGGAAGCAGAGAACTCCCAGGAGAGGCAAGGTGAGAGGACGAGAAGTAGCGTTTCTCGTAGGAGAAGGGTTTAGACAGCGCGGGGGACGACCTTGAACCCAGCCTGCCGCTGCCTCCACAGCTCTCCAGCAAGAAACTTCAGGTCAGGGTCAGCCCCTGGAGTGGGACTGGGACGGCCGTAGGGACTCTGGCTCCGCTGCATTTCTGAGACCGGAAGTCTGAAGGTGTCTCCGCTCCTGAAGGGATGGGGCAGGAAAAGGAAGAGTTTGCGAGCCCCAGGATAAGGGTGGAGCCAAAGGCATCCCGGAAATGAATTCCACCGCAGGGGAGGTGAAGGAGTAACCTCTGCTGAGTCAGCCCGTCCGGTGCTTCCTGCTGCAGTTGCGAAACGACCCACCATCCTGCCTGTCGTGAGCCGCTCCGACGCCTTTGAGAAAGATGGGAAAATACTCCTCATCTCCAGGGACTGGGGATTGATGCAGCAATGGATCGGTACAAATAAACCTACTAAAGCAATGTGTGTGTGTCGGGGACAGGAGGCAGATGCTGGCCAAGATGCCTGGAGCCCTTGGTGGAGTGCCTGGGTGCCACGCCCTCCTCTGACTCCTGTGGCTCCAGCTTCCCATCAACGCAGAACTGGAAGGCAGCGGTGACGACTCAAGTGGCGGTGTTCCTGCCACCCGTGTGGGAGGCCTGAATTGAATTCCTGGCTCCCAGCTTCAGCCCCAGACTAGCCGCAGCCATTGTCGGCATCTGAGAAGTGAACCAGCAGATGGGTGGTATCCGTCCATGTATCCATCATCTACCAATCTATCCATCTATCTACCAATCTATCCATCTATCTACCTATCTATCCATCTACCTATCTATCCATCTATCTACCTATCATCTATCCAAGGCCCCTTTTGTTGGAGACCACACATTGCCTCCAGTTTTGAAGAGCGTTGTGCCGGTTGAGGGAGAAGCATCTTCGAAATCACTGCTTCCCAAATGCGTCCCGTGCCCATCTCCCTTGACCCCAAAGTGTGTCAGGAATGGGAACAAATCTGTCCCAAGCATGAGGACTATCAGTGACCTGAGGAGCCGTGAGAGGCCAGGGATGCTTGGGTGACTTCCCAGAGCCGTCAGAGAGAGCACGGATGGGTGGGTGAGGGAAGCGGCTGGGGCTTCACAGGTTAGTCCTTTGCCCGAGTGTTAATACCTAAACTGGAAATGAAATCCCCGCCCTGTAGACTGAAAGACAGGGAAGCATAACCAAGAAAAGCTATGTTGGGTATTGCGGGGTTTGAGGCGCATGAAAAGGGTTTTGAAAGGATGAATTGTATGGTGAATTATCTAACCCCCCATGGTGATCGTTTGTGTACCCCGTAGAATATAGTGGGTAGCAGGAGGTGAATCCCGGAGTTGGGAAAGCAGGCACAGGTCCCTCAGGGGAAGTCATTGGTGCTCCTGTAGTTATTGTTTTTAATTCCTTCCAAGCCAGACACATGAGACCAGACCTCATCCCACTCCCTGGGATGCCCACATGCCGTGTCATAATGCCTGGTTCAAGTGCTGGCTACTCCACTTCTGATTTAGCTCCCTACTGATGCACCTGGATGCAGCAGATCATGTGGGAGACCTGGCTGGAGTCCCAAGATCCTAGCTTCAGACTGGCCCAGACCCAGCTGTTGTGGGCCTTTAGGGAGTGAACCAGTGGATAGAAGATCTCTCTCTCCCTTTCAAATAAAATAAATCATTTTTTTTAAAGTGGACATTCTTTGGGGATGATGCTGTGGAAGATGGCTCAAGTCCTTGGGCCCCTGCACCCAGGTGGGAGACCAGGAAGAAGCTCCTGGCTCCTGGCTTTGGACTGGCCCAGCCCCAGCCTTCACGGCCATTTGAGGATTGAACCAGTAGATGAAGACCTCTCTCTCTCTCTCTCTGTTTCTCTGTCTCTCTCTCTCTTCCTATTTCTGTAACTCCGCCTTTCAAATAATTACGTAAATCTTAAACTAACTAAACAGATGTTGTCACCTTCAGAGCCGTCACTGTTAAAGCTGTCTGTTACATTCTGGCTCATGCCTCAATTTTTGGTTTCAAGGTGAGGGGACACAGCTCAGTCCCAGCTGTCATCCATAGATCGGATTATTCTTGCACATCCATGGCACAGCTGGTCAGTCACTATCTAGCCGAAACCAGCTCAGGCCAGCTTGGTGGTGAAACCTCTGAAAACAACTTAAACAGTGGTTTACAGGTGGGCATTTTGCATAGCAATCAAGACACCCAGCTCCACTTCTGATTCCAGCCAATTCCAACTTCCCGCTAATGAACTCTGTGAGACAGCAGGGCCTGGTGAGCAGCTGGGTCTGTTCCACCCCCTTGAATGACCCAGGTCAGTTTCAGGCTCCTGGCTTGGCCCAGCCCTTGCTGTTGCCGGCATCTGGGGGGTAAGCCAGCCAAGGCATGGAAGATTTCGTTTTCTGTCTATCCCGGTCTCTCTGTCTTTCAAAATAAAATGAAAATAAATTTAAAAAAAATTTAATGTGAGATTTTATTTAAAAAGACAATTGCAGGGGCTGGTGCTGTGGCACAGCAGGTAAAGCCGCTGCCTGCAGTGCCGGCATTCCATATGGGTGCTGGTTCATGGCCCCGGCTGCTCCTCTTCCGATGTAGCTCTCTGCTGTGGCTTGAGAAAATGATAGAAAATGACCCAAGTCCTTGGGCCCCTGCACCCACGTGGAGACCTGGAAGGAGCTCCTGGATCCTGGCTTTCAACCAGCCCAGCTCTGGCCGTTGTGGCCATTTGGGGAGTGAACTAGTGGATGGAAGACTTCTCTCTTTCTGCCTCTGCCTCTCTGTAACTCTGCCTTTCAAATAAATAAATAAATAATTTTTAAAAGATTTTATTTATTTATTTGAGTTACAGACAGTGAGAGGGAGAGATAGAGAGAAAGGTCTTCCTTCTGTTGGTTCACTCCCCAAACGGCTGCTATGGCCAGCACTGGGCTGGTCGAAAGCCAGGATCTAGGAGCTTCTTCCAGGTCTCCACGTGGGTGCAGGGGCCCAAACACTTGGGCCATCTTCTACTGCTATCCCAGGTCATAGCAGAGAGCTGGATTGGAAGAGGAGCAGCCAGGACTAGAACTGGTGCCCATATGGGATGCCGGCGCCATAGGCAGAGGATTAACCCCACTGCGCCACGGTGCCGGGCCCTAAATAAATCTTTAAAAAAAAAAAAAAAGGCAATTTCAGTAGACAGGACATTCAAGTCATAAGATCTAGAAGCATCTGAAAAGGCTGGGGGTGGGGTGGAAGGCATTTCTCTTCCCGAGAGGAATAAATAAGGCCAGAAAGAACTGCTTTCGGGTGGGGTGAGCAGGTGCGATCATCTGCACAGGAAATGTTTTTCTTTGCAGTCCACTGCTCCTCAGAAGGGGACATTGCCAAGGCTGTTCTGCATTCTGCATTGCTGAAGCTCAAGGATGCATTCAAGTTCAAGGGCCTGGAGGGAGGACAGAAGCCTGAATAAACTTTGGTCAAATCATGTTAGCTCATTTTTTGGGGTTATATTCTTTTCTGTTAATTTGTAGATTCATATCATTATTTGAATTTCATTTATGGGTGGTTTATTTTGTGAGACCTTTGATATACGGGGAAAAATATTCATAATACTACTAAGCATTAATTTCTTAATTAATTGTAATTTCCCACCAAATGTTGAAACTGTTGATTGTTTTTCCCCCCTCATTGTTGGGGATGAAAGGTTTGACGTTCGTTGTACCAACGTGCTTTTGTAACTGACACTCTCCCTTCTCTTACCCTGAAATCTCTCTCTCTCTCTTTTAAAGATTTGTTTTATTTATTTGAAAGACAGAGTTACAGAGAGAGGTGGAGAGAGAGAGGTCTTCCGTCCACTGGTTCACTCCCCAGAGGGTCGCAACGGCCAGAGCTGCGCCGAACCGAAGCCAAGAGCCAGGAGCTTCCTCTGGGTCTCCCACGTGGGTGCAGGGGCCACGTGGGTGCAGGGGCCCAAGGACCTGGCCCATCTTCTACTGCTTTCCCAGGCCACAGCAGAGAGCTGGATCCGAAGAGGAGCAGCCGGGACTAGAACTGGCGCACATATGGGATGCCAGCGCCTCAGGCCAGGGCTTTAACCCGCTGTGCCGCAACACCGGCCCTGAAATCTCCTAAGCACTGCCCTTTAGACATGTCCAATCTACAATTTTACCATCAGAGTTGAGTGGTTGACAGTTCAGTTATCATTATTATATTCAGCAGATTTTACAGTCTGAAACTTAGATCCTTGTTCACCATAGAAAATATCTTCTGAAAAATGTTCTCTTCTTTGGCTTTTCTTTCTTCTTGGATCTCTATAATTAGATAAATTCTCAGATCTTTTTTTACAAAAGTGACCCCTCTTTCCCACCAGAAAAGACAGGAATTGATGTTGTCCAATTTATTCTTCTAATATGAAAAGTCTTATTTACTTTTGATTTTTTAAATTTTTTAAGGTTTATTTATTTATTTGAAAGACAGAGTTAGAGAGAGGCAGAGTTGGAGAGAGAAAGAGAGTGGTCTTCCATCCACTGGTTCACTCTCCAAATGACCACAACAGCCGGAGCTGCACTGATCTGAAGCCAGGAGCCAGGAGCTTCTTCCGGGTCTCCCACATGGGTGCAGGGACCCAATGGCTTGGGCCATTGTCTGCTGCTTTCCCAGGCCTTAGCAGAGAGCTGGATTGGAAGTGGAGCAGCTGGGACCCAAACGGGTGCCCATATGGGATGCCAGCACTGCAAGAGGTGGCTTTACACACCTACAGCGCCTGCCTCTTTTTAATTTTTTTAAGATTTATTTGTTTATTTGAAACTTTTGATTCTTAGCATGGCTCAGAATTTTACAAGGCCGGCGCCGCGGCTCACTAGGCTAATCCTCCGCCTTGCGGCGACGACACACCAGGTTCTAGTCCTGGTCGGGGCGCCGGATTCTGTCCCTGTTGCCCCTCTTCCAGGCCAGCTCTCTGCTGTGGCCAGGGAGTGCAGTGGAGGATGGCCCAAGTGCTTGGGCCCTGCACCCCATGGGAGACCAGGAGAAGTACCTGGCTCCTGGCTCCGCGGCGGCCATTGGAGGGAAAAGGAAGACCTTTCTCTCTGTCTCTCTCTCTCTCACTGTCCACTCTGCCTGTCAAAAAAATAAAAAATAATAATAATAAAAATAAATAATTTTACAATATTTCTTAAATCCAATCTTTAAAAATGGGACACCATTTTTTACCATGTTAAATTTATATTATTTTATTATTCACCCATTAATATAAATGTCATTTTTTCATAATTCTTTCATTCCCATGGCTTTGTTTCTTTGAATTACATATTCACATGCAACTCAATTTCACTTTTTCAATCATTATCACTTCATAATATATTATGCTAGGAAAGATAAGGATTTTCTTCATGATTCATTCTTTTCAAAGTATTACGATCTCCATCTCAAATATTTAATTACTATTTCCATTAAATGTAGAAGTTCCCTTTCAAGTATCAAAACACAGCTCCCATGTGGATGTCTAGCCTAGGGTCAGCACACCCACGTCCCACATCGGAGTACCCGATTCCAGTCCCTGGCTCTGGATCCCGACGCTGGCTTCCTACCAACACAGATCCTGGAAGGTGCTGGTAATGGCTAAAGTAACTGGGCTCCTGACCCCACACCAGAGAGCTGGAACCAGCACCACTTTGGCCATGTTGAACATTTCTTTTAGGGCCGGCGCCATGGCTCAATAGGCTAATCCTCCACCTGCGGCGCCGGCACCCCGGGTTCTAGTCCCAGTCGGGTCGCTGGATTCTGTCCCGGTTGCCCCTCTTCCAGTCCAGCTCTTTGCTGTCGCCCGGGCTTCAGATTGTCATGGTGTGCCAGCCGCAGCGCGGCGGCCACTGTGGGGTGAACCAACAGAAAAGGAAGACCTTCTCTCTGTTTCTCTCTCTCACTGCTCTCTCTGCATTTTCTTTCCCTTTTTGGTCTACCTCTATATTTTATAGAACCCAGACTAAAGTCCACGTGTGTTCGTGTCTTGTCTAGTTTTCAACACGTTTGCATGTCCCCTACGTTAACGCACCCAGGAGATGAAGACCTGTGTCTCTGGAGTCAGGCTCAAGTTCCACTTCTGGTTTAGCTGCCTACTCGCTTGTCTTGGACTCCAAACGCCTCATGACACACAGCCTTGCTGTGAGCTTTAATGAGAAAATAAGACAACCTAGTAACAAGTACCCAAGGTGTCTGTTTTATGGTAGGAGCTTTTCTTGTGCCGCTCCTTTTGTTTACCACTGGACACAGGGCCATCCATGCCACGAAAGCTGGGCAGAGCAGAGAGCCAGTTCTAGACCTCTGGCTGTGAGGGTCTGCTTCCCTGAAACCACTCGTGGTACCAAGAACCGTCTCCCAGCTGCAGCTCAGTCAGGGACATGGAGCCACTGTGGTGTTCCAAGACAAGTGCTTTACGGTAAGAATTAGGAGTTTGACTCCTAACTTCGGGAGTTTGACTGCAAAAAAAAAAAAAAAAATCTGAAGATTTGGGTTCTGCTTTCAGACTCATCATTCACTTGGCCCTCTAAGCTTTCGGCTCCTCCTACTCCAGACACAGATGGTTGCAGCTTCCCCCGGGGCTGCTGGGAGCATTCATTGGAATGTATACGCCAGAGAACAGCTCATAAATTCTAAAGTGCTAGAGAAAGTTTACTATTACCAGTTCCTATGAGACTCTCAGATTAAAAGGTCGATGTCCAGATATCCCCCAAACAAACAAGACACTGCTTCAACTTCTGGGCAGACGCAGCAGGCTCGTTAAAGATAACCAAGACCCAGAGGAAGTCGTGTCCTACTGGAGACGCAGCTGCGAGACAGCAGGCGGCTGGACAGCGGTAAGAGGAAAACAGACGGGTACCTGGGGACGAGGCGAGGGCTACTGGGCCAGGCGCGCGGCGCCGAGGCGAGACGCAGCTCAGGATGTCTCCATCTTCTATCAGAGGGCCTAGGTTTCAGCCCCAGCTCCACCTTCTAACGTGCACCCTGGGAGACAGGAGGGGACGGCTTGAGTGGATG